>NW_010256484.1:0-8242 GCF_000690775.1 Eurypyga helias
GGTGGGAGCCGCACAACGTCCCTGGGGTGTCCCCTCGGGGAAGGAGCGTCTGAACCTCTCTCGCTACAACTGACACCCGCTGTCACTTGTGCTCCCACCACGCCGGCGAAGAGCTGGCTCCGTCCCGATGACCGCAGCGGCTCCAGCTTCCCAACGTCCTGCTTGTACTGGGGACTGAACACGGGACACGGTACCTCCCGGTGACCCAGCCGGTGCCGAGCAAGCGGACCAACCCTTTGATCGGCCGCGCTCCTGCTAACGCCGCCCGGGATCCCGCGGGCCTGGACCAACTCCCTGCTGCTAAAAGACAATGCCGCCACAAACCCAAGACACGGCTCAAGTTCTGCATCAGAAGTCACGTTTATGATGGAGCGGAAAGGGTCAAGGACCTTTTAAGAAGAAGCTTCACAAATTTTTGTAGAGAACCTTGTAGAGACCATTGCTGGACCGTAAGACAATGACGGTTTAGCTATATTGTTCATGGTATGCAGTATTTTTTATGCTGATCATAATTGCTTAGAATTTATAACCCATGAAGGCTTGTATATGTTTCCAAGTGCCATACAATGAGCAGTTCTTGTAAAATTCTTATGGATATGCAATGAAAACTGTTACCTCTCCTGGAAAAATTGAGAAACAATTTCCTTAGGCATCAGCAGAGGCTGCTCTTTAGACTGTAAAACATTTGAGTAGAATTTCCAGGTTTTAGAAAGTTTATATATGGAAATTAAAGACATTTTACCAGAGGGTGAGTAGCTGTTACTATGAAATACATAACTTTTAAAATAATAATAATAATGAATAGAAATAAGGAATAAAGAATATGTCATCGAAAAGATTTCTAGCTTTTTTCCATCGACGTGTGAATTGTTACAGAGTGAGTTAGCAAGTTTCAAGGAGTGTGTATCACAGTGAGAGTAAAATCTGACTGTTTCTCAAAGTCCCGTTTGTTTGTTCAGCCCCCCCAGCAACGTCCAGTTCGAAAGTCACACTGGTCAAAGCCAACTGCAGACGCTGTTAAGCCACTCAAGTGAGAGACGCAGCTCATATTGCTTATTCACAGGGAGACAACGCAGAGCATGGATGAGTTCAATGAGCGACCAGAAGCTCCGATTTCTGTCTGAACGCCTTTTGTCTGGAAAGCTGGTCTCAGGGGACTGTACTTCCTGGCTGAATGGAAAAGAAGTACCTCCCAGGTAGAGTGGCTCTGACTAATTCCTGGTTATACATCTAGCTCCCATTGAAATCAACAGGATATCTCTGATTAATCATTTTGCTGATTAAAATTCCAGATGCTGCAATGAGGAGGACCATGCAAGAACACTAGGAACATCTCTTTCAACAGTGTCTTTCCAGTCCACATCGGACCAAGAAATATTAAAGCCCATATGCAGTAATGTACCAGAACTTTTGCTCTCCATGTAAGATTATTCAGTCACATCTGTATCACATTACAGCTCATTTCTCCCAAATGTCATGTGAAACAGTGTGAAAAAGCTTCTTTAAATGATTGCAAAATGCTGGGTTTGCCTGCCCGTAAGCCTGTCACCCTACTGTAGGACAAGTATTCTCTTGCTTTTATACAGTTGAGTCCATTCCCTATAACAGGAATTGTGATGGTACACTGCAAAGATAACCTCACATTACTTAAACTTCAGACTTCTAAGCCCGATTTTAAACCACACTTTACAATTCAGAGCTGTTCCCAAACAGATCTTGACCAATGCATGACAGTGATAAAGACACTGCTCCTTTTTAAATTCAAGTAATGTTATAGCTTGAAGGTTTGCTTAATTATAGCTAGATTTTTGTCATTTTCTCTTATTCAGGCAAGCTGAGAAGTAATACAAGCAGCAGCGAGCAAGAAACATCTGACCTGCAAAGTTCTGTAAGGTATATGGGAAGTTGCTCATGATAACAAAAGTGTTGTCCTTCATTACTATGCTGTTGCTTTTTGACAGGGGAGGTGAGTAAAATAGGAAAGCATCCCAACAAAGACACTCAGAAATGTCAGGTACTGCCCAAGGGAGGTTGAAATGTGGAGGAAGGGTGGACAGACAGGAAGAAAGGCAGGTTTTACCCATCGCCCTTCTTAACATCCTCAGTATTTTCCTATGGTAATTCAGTGCTTTCAAATAAAAAAAAAAAAAAAACCACCCACCACATATTACCCCACATTACCCCACTTCCAGATTCTAAGACCCAATTCTGAGGTTCAATGCATGTAATAATTTATTGAAACATGGCTTGTCACCATAACCAGTGATTTTTCATGTTGAAGGCCATATCAAGCTTCATTTTGAGTGACTAACATGCAGCAGAACATTATCATAAATAATAAATCATGAATCATCAAAAAATTGAGAAAGTCTATCATTTTTTACACCAATACATTACATGTTAAGGCATAAGCAAGCTTAATATTTGATAATTTGAGATGTTAAGAAGAAGAGTTGCAAGGAGGGGTTTTTCCCTATGACCAAGATGAACCGTTGACAGGCACAGTGATTATATTCCACTGTAACATGAAAGTTGATTGGGGCAGAGGGGGAAGCACAGCGAGTACAGATAACTTACTATTGCGCTTGAGAGGTCTGTAAAACTTCCTGGCCCTGTGGCTGTCAGGCAGACTCGCATCTCTGCAGCCCACAGAATGGATTTTTAATTTTTAATTTAACTTTGACAGTTTCTACTGCCTTCAAAAGGGCTTTATTCTCTTTGGAAACAGCATTTGCATGCTAGCCGCTATCTGTCTTCATCTTTGATGCACAACTGTACTATCTAATACTGGAACTTCAATAGGTATGTAAAATGCAGTTGGATTCTCAATCAAACAAAGTTTTTGTGTTTAGGATGAAGGTCTGGAATCCAGGAAATCTGACATAGAACTTCGCTGACACACTTCTGGCTGGCCACTATCACTAAAACAATCTTGCAAAAACTTTTAAATAAATTAGGAGGAGACTCCCCCATTTCTCAGTTGTAGCTTAAGCAAATGAAAGGCAGCCTACATGTGACTTTAGATGAAAGATAGGCTTCTTATCTTTTTTGATACTTGGGTTTTGTTCCACTCATTATGGTCCAGATGTTTGGTGAAATATTGGCCTAGCTATCTGAAAGGCTCGACTTAGCTTAGACCTACAGATCCAGGTTTAGAACCTTTTTATAGATGACTTAGAAATTCAGGTCTTACTGTAATGGAAGTTAAGCATTTAACCACCTAGTGAAATTTTCAGAAGTGCTAACAGTCCAAATTAGTGAGTACCTACATTTTACAGCCTGGCCCTAGGGACATGTGAAAAAATTATCCTTAATTTCTCTACGTCTCCTTTCTCTGTTTATAAAATGAACATCATATTCCTTTTCCTCTCCAGCCTTTCTCAGACTATAAACTCTCACCAGGCAGAAGTTGTCTATTCCTGTATGTCTGTGCATCACAACGGGACACAGTCTCACCTGACGCTTATTATTAGTATCAGAGTAGTGTTTATATTAGCTAGGTTATACCAGTTTATTTAACCCATTTGCTTCTACTAAAATGGTACTTGGACTGGAATTTACAACTCTCAGAAGTTAAAAAAAGTAATAATTTGAGTAATTCCTTAAGAATGCATCGCTTTGTCAAAAAAAGACCAATTACACTTGTATCATAACAAGTCTAGCAAAACGATAGACCTAGTCACCAGCTAAAGCCTGAAATGATGAACTGCGTTCTGTGTCCTTCTTAACATGTTTGCTGAAGTAATCAGATATCAACAAATTCTTTACTTAATCTTTATTATCTACTGACTGCATAAAAGTCTCCTGGCTACTGATTAGACATGTGCCACAAAACTGAACTCAGAAATTTTTAAGCACGTTTCAAGAAACCTGGTACCTGGCAAGTGTTGGTGTCAGGAAATTTAGCAGGGAAGAGAGGTGATGAACCAGTTACAGCAAAAGAAATATTAAACTCAGGTTTACCTACAGAAGTCACAGCATCCAGGGATATTGCAGCATGAGGATTTTGTGCAACTTACTTCAGATGTTCTTAATATTCCCATCTTGTATAGTTTTTATTGATAAAATACAGATAGAATATTAGAGAAAACCAATCTTTACATTACATACTCCCTTTTTCTTTCCGTATCCTAGTCTGTTCTATGAAAATCATAAATGAAAAATGTATTCCCTTTTAAGTCAACAGAATTTTTGCCAGTGATCTGAATACATTCAGGATTTCTCTAGATCATCTAAATGATGCATTACTTTTCTGAGAATCATTAATTAGGATGATCTTCCTTCTAGCAGAAGGAAACCAGGACTCACTGTAGAGGTACTCACTGTAAAACTAACTGTCAGAGAGATTACTGCAGAAACTTTCAAAGAATCTCAGGCACTTAAAAGATAACTTACTGCCTCCAGCATTTCCATATGCTGCTGGTGACTAAAGGACAGGAATAGGAGACTTTTCCAGGAATACGCACAAGCTGCCTTTCACCCTGACACTGATAGACGTGGTGTTTTTGCAAAGTAAGATGCTACTGTGAAAAGACCTAATATTGCACTTCATTCTGTAGCAAGCAAGATGCATTTCCTCTGTACTAACTCCATTAGCACCACTTCCCCCATGGAGTATAGCTTTCGGTGCAGTAGCTGGGATACACAGTCACTACACTCCACTGCAGGCGTCTTAGAGCCCGATAGATTACCTCCTGTTACACCTCCAAACAGGTGCTTTGCACAGGAGCCCGATAAATTACCTCCTGTTACACCTCCAAACACTGCGGTATGGATAATTACTGCAGTCCACACTTGGGCCCTGTTTGGTGGGTTTCTAGAGTCAATAAGCTTATGGGAGTCCCTTGGAACACTTTTAGCCCTACAAACTTTAAACTCCAGCAGCAGGGGAATAGTTTCCCTGTCGCTGGTGGGAAATTGCATCCTTTGACCAGACCATTCGCTGTCATTACAGTACTGGAAAGTTCTGGTTTCTTTCTATGATACAAACCACAAATACATGTGTGTATCAGTCATTTCTATTACTGCACGTGTGTACTAGATGCACGCACACACGCACATATGCCCGTTCAATTAACCGTATTTTTGAAGTCACCGCACCAGAAAGACACGCTTGGATTTAGAGCTAGAATTGACAGAACAGAATGTAATGTACCCACCTTGTGACAAAGGAAGAAAGAAAAGGATACATGAGAGATTAGAAATCCAGGACAAAAGACAGCACAACTTTCAGTGCCTTTCCATTAGAGAACATTACTATAGAAAAAGCTGTCTTTCATGTCGTTGAGTTAGTTTTTCTGTTCTGTCAGAAGTGGAGTGATAACCTTGAGTTCTCCCTACAGGGATTTCCCTTCTCCTTTCACTATTTTTGTGTCTCATTCTGTGGCGGACAATTAGAAATGCCATTATGTCTGACCCCTACGACACGTGAAATGCCAAAGCACCTGGAGTTCTGAGATGATGTTAAGTCACCTCAATAGGTTTCATCTCAAGTTGTAATGAGTGTGACAAAGTAACGACCCATGGAGAGGCTCTGCAGAGTTCTGGTAGGCCAAGAAAAAGAAAAAGCCATTGTCTGTGGAGATAGTTTTTGCAAGAAACTAGAATGTGCACAGGTGGAAGAAGACTGACAAGAAAATTACAAAATAAAGGGTTATGTAATTCTAGCTAAGATTCTGCACCAAGTAGGTTTCAGACATAACACCTGAGGCCAGGCTGTAGATTTGATAGTGAATCTGGGGATTAGTTTATTTACACCAGCAGTTAGAGTGCAAAGAATTTGAGCTTTACTGTAATCAATAGCAGCTCCAGTATTGACCTGTGTGGGGCATTTCATCCCCTGGCCCTGGTAAGGTTATCTGCACTGTTACTTGTGTGTGAGAGGAGGTAACCAGCCCAAATCTTTTCAGATTATAATTGTCAAAAATGCATTTATTTGTCATTGTACTAACTCTGTTTGGCCAGGCTGCAATCATATTTTCAGAGGGGTAGATCAAAATAAACTTATTTGGTTTTAATGCTCATCAGAGATTTACCTCAGCCTGCCTGCTACTTGCCCAGCTCCATTTTGGTTTAGCCTACTATCTTTTCATCACTAAAGATGACAAGATCTTGGGGGAACTGAATGTCCATTTTCTATGTGGTTTATAGTACTCAGCTAATTCCCCACTAACATCAAATACCAACACTCAGTATTGCAATGGTATTATCCCATATTTATTTTTATTATCTAAGATCTGAATTCACTGGTAATTTTATATTTAATTGCTCTGTTCATTATCTTTCACACAATATGCCATCATGAAATCATGTCACAGACTAAATTTCTTTCTTTGCAGACCAATGGATGTTCATTAGAAAACATACCAAATAGCAGTAATGCAGTGTAAAATTTTTCAATATTTTGCATTTAAGTGGTTAGTAATATTCTAAGTATTATGAAATGAATGTCATTAAGGTAATCCCTTTGTGAAACAGATCCTGCTCCAATGTTTTCAGTCCATAATGCATGTCAAAAATTTGCAGTTGCAAATTACACAGATTTCTTTTTCAAATAAAATGGAAAATATTTTGCCTGTAAATCCTTAATCTTCAGCCTGTGAAAAATATTCTGGAGTATGAAAGAGCATGTTCGACATCCTTGCTGTGCCTCAGCCTGTCTGAACAAAGGTCTAATGAGTTTGTGAATAGTGTGAAAAAATCACTGATTGTCTGACTAGCTGACTGTAGGGCAGGAAAAAATCCTATTCGTCTAGGTTTGATTGAAACTTGAGTTAACTGTCAGTGCCCACACAAACCGGAAAAATAGGATTAAAGGCCAAAGGGATATTAACAGCAGACATGTTGTACATCTGCTTTGACAGATGATTTTCACACTTCACAGGTTTAACTACAGATCACTTTCACAGCAGTTCTTATGAAGCTACACCTCTTCTAAATGAAATTATTATAAAACAACTAAGAATTAAAGCATCAAAATCTAAGATCTTATAGAACTATCCAAAATGGTAATAGTAATGATAAACAAAGATAAAGTAGAGCACTTACATACACATTTTCAAAATAATAAGATATCTATACATTGAAATCCAATCAATTTGTACAATGTTAAGAGCCTTTGTCATCTATTTATTTCCTCAACACCAGAAATCATTAAGCATACACCAAACTAATTTTTATCTGTGATTATGGAACTACAATATGATTTCAAAGGCTGTTAAAATTGTAAGGATGAGACTGAGAGAATCTCCTTAGCTTCCTTCTGCTTGTAAAAGGAGTGCAACCAGATACCTTCCAAAAATTATGACTTGAAGGTATCCAGCACATGTAAGCTTATGTATGATGTCTGAGTCTGGATCAGTGGCAAATAATTCAATACAGAGCCATTGAGCTACCACAGTCACATAAGTCAAGGAATTTCTTTTCTGTTGTTTGATCTGACAAAGGGCTTAGTATCAGAGCTGTTCAAGGAAATGCTACAAATCCAGATGTGTAAATTCAAATCCTGATCCTAGGTTGTGTGCCAAAGACTACACTCAGTCAGAGTAGTGGTAAGAGAGTACTGAGTTGTTTGAGTTGGGAAGTCAAAGACACCAGGCACAGTAGCGTGCTGCAAGTTACAGATGTTCCTGGCTCGATGTGCCATCACCATGCTGTGAAGAGAGGAGTGAAATCCTTAAAACCAGGAGAAGATTTTGGAGTCTCTTCCCTAATATATGAAGAAATGGCAAATACTTTTTTTTTTTTGCTTATATGGGAAAACTGAACATCTACTCTTCTGATGATGAAGTAACTCTTGTTAGAGGTTGTAATATTTCTGCTTAATCAGAAAGATAGTTCGTGTGGAATTAGTCATTGGTAACTCTTTTTTTCTTTTTACAAGCTTCTGAAGTCATGCTTGACCAACCTGTTAGCTTTTTATGACAGCATCACTAGATGGGTAGACAAGGGGAAGGCAGTGGATGTGATCTACCTTGACTTCAGCAAAGCTTTTGACACGGTCTCCCATGGAATTCTCATAGACAAGCTTAGGAAACGTGGTCTGGACCACTGGGGAGTGAGGTGGATTGGGAACTGGCTGGAGGAAAGAGCTCAGAGAGTTGTGGTCAATGGGGCAGTGTCTAGTTGGAGACTTCTGGCGAGTGGTGTCCCCCAGGGGTCAGTGCTGGGTCCAGCCCTATTCCATATATTCATCAATGACCTGGACAAAGGATGGAGTGTCCTCCCAGCACGTTTACTGACT
>NW_010256485.1:0-4791 GCF_000690775.1 Eurypyga helias
GGGATCCCCTTCCCCTGGGCCTGGCCTTGACACCACCGGACGGGACCCCCCCCTGGCCTGCACACCTGCCTGTGGGCCTGGCCTGGACACCCCCGGGATGGGACATGCCCGGATCTGAAACGCTACCCCGGGACTGGCCTGAACACCCTTCAGGACAGGACCCCCCCATCCCTGTGCCCGGACTCCCCTTCACTCCCTGGACCCCTCCCTGAGCTTGCACACCCCATGTGAGGCCTGCCCCCTACCAGGCCCCAAGCTGGCTCCCTCCTGTATTCACAGCCCCCCAAAGTGTCCCCGGCTGGGCCTGTGTGTGCGTCCCCTCCCAGCCCCAGGCTGTACCCTGGTAGGGCAGACCCTCCTTGGGCAGAAGGCATGGTGTCATGGGGCTTGTCACCCGCAAGGCAGGGACACAGGCTGCCCCCGGGGCCTGACACCACCTTGTAAAAAAGTGCCTCCCCATGGGGCGCGAGCCCGAGCTGGCTCCTGCGGCCCTCGCCAGGGTGCCAGCACTGCACAGCTGGCTCACCGAGTCACCCTGTTGTCACCGTGTCAGGGAGCGGGCGGTTGCTGTCACCAGCCGCAGCACAGGTCTCGCCTTGCAGAACCGCAACCCCTTGGTAGCCGTCTACTACACCAACCGAGCCCTCTGCTACCTGAAGATGCAGCAGCACGACAAGGCGCTGGCGGACTGCAAGCGCGCCCTGGAGCTGGACGGCCAGTCCGTGAAGGCCCACTTCTTCCTGGGCCAGTGCCAGATGGAGATGGAGAATTACGATGAGGCCATTGCCAACCTGCAGAGAGGTGAGTGGTCCCCCAGCTTGCCCATCCACCAGGAAAGGGTCAGGCACGAGGAGATGGAAGCCAGTGCTGGCCCTGAGTTGCGCTCTCGCTCCCCAGCCTACAACCTCGCCAAGGAGCAGCGGCTGAATTTTGGGGATGACATCCCCAGCGCGCTGCGCATCGCCAAGAAGAAACGTTGGAACAGCATCGAGGAGAAGCGGATCAACCAGGAGAACGAGCTGCATTCCTACCTGACCAAGCTGATCATGGCGGAGAAGGAGAGGTAGCGCAGGGGGGTGGCAGTGACTGTTTTTAGGTGCCACAAAGCTGTCGCAGCCCCATATGTGTGGTGCTTCTGCCTTCCTGGAGCTGCAGGCAGAGCCTGACAGCGCAGGCAGCAGGTGAGAGGGTCCCTTCACCACTTCTCCTCTCCTCGCTCTGTCCTAGGGAGCTGGCTGAGTGCCGAAAGACTCAGCAAGAAGAAAACGCGGATGAAAGCCGGAGCCGAGTTCAGCTGGCCAGCATCGAGGCCAAACACGTGAGTGGGAGGGGCACAGGGCTGGGAGACGATCCAGGGTCCCATCCTCGCCCTCCCAGCTCTGCTGAGGCTGAGGAAGCCATGGGGCTGTGGCCATGCAGGTGAAAGCCAGGAGGGGCCGGGGCAGAGTGCAGCTCCCCAACCTTGGTCTTGTGGCTCAGCTGACGGGCTTTCGTGGCCTCCTGTGACGGCTGCCCCTGCTCTGTCACCTCTTGTCCCAGCCCAGCACCCTCTTTGTCCCCCCAGCTGCTGTACCTGCTGTTCTCCGAGAGTGTGGGTCTGGGTGCTTGCCCTGCGCAGGGGACTAATCCTGGGATAAAAATAGCCCCACAAAGGGAGGTTATTTTTAAGCTGGATCACTCCTGCCACGTGGTTCAGCCTGGAGCCCCGTCTGGGGGCTGCGAAGGTGGAGGGGTCACCAAGGACCTGCCACCTTCTCTTTGCCTGCCACAGCACACATCATGGGAGGTTTCAGGGCTGGCTCACTGGGGACCCCGCACACCAGGGTCCCCTCGTGCTCAAGGCCTTTGTTTTCAGGACAAATACCTGGCAGACATGGACGAGCTCTTCTCTCAAGTGGATGAGAAGAGGAAGGTGAGTGTGCCCCAGCCTGCACTCCCACCTCTCCCCGTTCAGAGCTGTTCACCCTAAACCTGCTTTAATCCGTCCGACCATCTCTTGGGTCTTCCCTGCTTCCCCCTCTGAGCCAATGCCACCTCCCAGCCCTATGTTTTTTTTGATCCTGGGCTCGCCCAGCCCCTCCTGACCCAGCTCTGCATCTCTCGAACCAGAAGCGGGATATCCCTGACTACCTGTGCGGGAAGATCAGTTTTGAGCTGATGAGAGAGCCCTGCATCACGCCCAGCGGGATCACCTACGACAGAAAGGACATTGAGGAGCATCTCCAGGTACCACCAGGCCGGGGGCTTCCCAGGACCTTACCTGCAGTCCTCCTCTGCCTGCCCTTCCTGGGCGTGAGGGCGGCACAACTAAGGGCTCCAAAGCCTCCTTGGGTTTGGTCCCAGTTACCTGCCCGGGCGGATCCCTACGGAGGTGGCGGGGCGGGCAGGAAGGCAGCAGGCCCTGCCAGGGCCCGTCTGAAACGGAGGCGGCTGTTGGAAGGGATCTTGTGCCTTGACCCATTCTCAGCTTGCCAGAGGCACCTTTCGGAGGAAGCTTTCCCTCTGCCCCCCTTCTTTCCTCCCCCTGACCAGCCCACGGATGCCTGGCTGCTGTACCGGCTGCCTGCACCCCGGGGCTGAGGCCAGGCACGTGGAGTAACCGGTTTGTGGCTGTCTCCTCCCTTGCAGCGTGTGGGTCACTTTGATCCGGTGACGCGGAGTCCCCTGACCCAGGACCAGCTGATCCCCAACCTTGCCATGAAGGAGGTGATCGACGCCTTCATCTCTGAGAACGGCTGGGTGGAGGATTACTGAGGGGCCAGTGCTGGCCCACCCGGGCCCCCTCCTGACCTCGGCGGCACAGGCAGCTCTCAGTGAGGCTGGCACCATGCCTTACGCGCTCCCCGCCTGTTCCCTCTCCGCTCCGGCTGCTCGGAGACCCCGCAGCAGCCATCTCCCCTTGCTGAGGAACCGCAGCGGCCAGGCAGGCACCCCGGGCTCCCCTCTCCACCAGCTCCTCGCGGCCCACAGCACTCGGAGGAAGACCTGCCAAGGCTGGCTCATCACGGGGGCCTGGAAGGTCTTGCCCCAACATCTTCATCGCCTGCAGAGCAGGAGCCCACTGCGGCAGCCGACTGTCCCCAAAGATAGTCCTGCTTCCGGGACAGGCGCCTGGTGCTGGTCCTCTGCCCCTGTACATACTTGTTTCTTCCTCCTTCCATCTCCTGCCTGGCCAGGCTTGGGTTTGCCTCATCCCTGTAAATAGCCACTTGCCGGGGTGGGAGAGCAACGATCCTGCTGTGGACACTGACTCGCCCTCCGGCTTTTCCGGGGAAACAGCTGTCCCCCGGGCTGGAAGGGGCTGGCCTGCGTGTTCCCCTCCCCTGCCAGGACCATGGTTCCCTGTGAACAACCGCCAGGGTTGAAGTTCCTCCTTCTATTGAAATCCCTTAAAACAACCAACCAAACCAAAGCCACAAATCCACGGCGGCCGGAGCTCCAGCGTTTTGGTCGGCCGGCAGCCTGCCTGGCTTTTGAGCTCCCTCTGGAAGTTTGCCAATATCAATTAAAAAAAATGCCTATTAAAAAGATCTAAACATTCAGCAATAAATGTGGCGAAAAGAGCAGGAGTGGTTCAGGACTGCGATCGCTGCCCCAGGCAGGCCGTGTCCTGGCTTGGGAACTGGTGCTGTGCCAGGAGGAGCCGCAGGGGCTGGAGCTCACCCCCCTGCCCATGCTCCGCTGGTGGAGGGGATGCAGCAACACGTGAGGAGTGAGGGCAGAACAACAGCTTTAATCTGAGGGGGAGGGAAAACACCAGTAAAACCCAGAACATCTTCAGGCACTTGGTCCCGACCCCAGTAGTTCGAGTGGGCAAATCTGGCGCTGCCCTTCCCAGGCGGCAGCAGGAGCTGGAGCTGCCGGCTGTGCCACGCTCTCGCTGTGGCCGGGATGATGGCACGTCCTCGTCCTTCCCAGCTCTACCCCAGGAAGGTGGAGATGAAGACGCTGGTGTCCAGGTTGAGCGTGGCGTGCCACCAGCGGTCGGGGAAGTACAGGACCTGCCGCGAAAAGCCGGGGTGGGGGTTCTGTGGGCTCCTGGGTCGATGCCCTGCAGTCCCGGGGTGCTGGGTGGGTGGCGTGTGTGCCCCCGCCGCCCTCCTGAAGGGAGTGGAGCCCCAGGGCGAGGTGGGCTGGCCAGACTCACCTCCCCGGGACGGATGGTGCACTCCAGCGGTCGCTCGGCCGGCAGCAGCGTGGGGTACGTGTGGTGGAGCCAGGCCAACGTCGTCTCATTGGGGTGGAAGTGGGGTGTTTTATCCGGCGGGTACAGAAACCAGCGCTGGAAGACACCGAGGGACACCCCCCACCACCACCATTTCCCCTCCAGCCCCTCAGGCTCAGCACTAGGGGGGCTCCCCATCCTGCCATGCTCAAGGGATGACCCTTCGTTGTTGTTTTTTTCTCTCCCCTCCCGAGCTTAATTCTCACCTTCCTGCCAAAGATCACCTCGGAGTAACCGGGGCCATGCCAGTGAAAGGGAACTCCGGAGCCAGAGCCTACAGTGGGAGAGGGATCGGTGCTGGGGAGACACCCCCCCAGTCCTACCCTGCGCCAAGCCCGCACCCACCTGCAACCCCGAAGCTGTAGGCTGGGCTGGTGCCTGGGATGCGGAAGGGGGGAGGCACATACTGCTGGAAGAGGGGCCCCCACTCGGTGAGGTTGTTGTCCCCGAAGAAGTAGAGGGTGTCTGGAGGGGAGGAAGACAGGGAGGATGAGGCTGGTGAGGAGCAGGGGCTGCTGGCTGCAGAGAGCGGGATGGCACTACCCACCGCTGCCCAGCCTGGCTGG
>NW_010256485.1:4835-5096 GCF_000690775.1 Eurypyga helias
GCCTGGAGGGGCACGTCCACTGTGGGCAGGGGAGAGCTGGGGGGGCCGTGCCAGTCCAGTAACCCGGCAGACCTGGCCCACCGGAGGGTGCGGGACACGGTCCCCACCCTCACCCTCACCTTTGCGGTAGGAGTAGGTGTTGGCTGTGCTGAGCCGCACCGGGCGCGGCCCGAAGGCCGCCAGCAGCTTCTCACGGGTGCAGAGGGCACGGAAGACCTGGGAGAGGGGGTGGTAGAGCGGGACGGGGATGCTGCTGCCGCT
>NW_010256486.1:0-260 GCF_000690775.1 Eurypyga helias
GGAGTCGGAGTGGAGCAGGCCCCAGACGGACAGTGGCCTGCCCTGCAGCCCACCGCCTGGCACACGGACGGTGGCAGCCTTCAGGGCGTTATCCAGCTCTGCCCCGTCTGTGGAAAACCCATCTCCGTTCTCCGCTGCCCTCATCCCTGCCGGGTGTGCGTTTCGGGCGTTGGCCGGTCGCGCGGCGTTGGCGGCTCCCGCTCTGTCTATGAGGGTGGTGACCGCGGCGGCCACGTGCTCGGTGGTCAGGATCCCCGCGC
>NW_010256487.1:0-227 GCF_000690775.1 Eurypyga helias
CCCCGAAATTGCCCCGAAACACCCCCGAAACACCCCAAATTGCCCCCAAATCAGCCCAAAATACCCCCTAATCACCTCAAATTGCCCCAAAACACCCCAAAATCGGCCCGAAACAACCCCTCATCACCCCAAAATACCCCCAAATCACCCCAAAATACCCTAAATCACCCCAAAACGCCCCCAAATCACTCCCAAAACCCCCAAATCACCCCAAAATACCCCAAACC
>NW_010256487.1:564-1112 GCF_000690775.1 Eurypyga helias
GAAATGGCCCAAATTGTTCAAAAACCACCCCTAAATCACCCCAAAACACCCTCAAATCACCCCAAAATGGCCCAAATCACCCAAAACACCCTCAAAATGGCCCAAATGGCCCTCAAAACACCCCCAAATCCCCCCAAAATGGCAAAAATCACCCCAAAACGATCCAAATTGCCCCAAAACACCCCAAATCTCCCCAAAATGGCAAAAATCCCCCCAAACCCACCCCCAAATCACCCTGAAAAACCTGAAAACCCCCCAAAGCCCCCCCAATCAGCCCCAAATGGCCCAAATCGCCCCAAAACGACTCAAATCACCCAAAACCACCCCAAAATGCTCCAAATCACCCCAAATCACCCGAGTGACCAAGGTCACCCCCAAATCGCCCCAAAATGGCCCAAATGAGCCTAAAACCACCCCAAAATCACCCAGATCACCCCAAAATGCCTCATGTCCCAAACAACCCCCAAATTGCCCAAATTACCCCCAAAACCACCAAATAACCCTGAAATTCCCCCAAAATGTCCCAAATCGCCCCCAAAAGGCCCAAA
>NW_010256487.1:1124-1403 GCF_000690775.1 Eurypyga helias
CGCCCCCAAAAGGCCCAAACGACCCCCCAAAAAACCCCAAATCACCCCAAATCACCCCAAAACAGTCCAATTGGCCCCAAAATGCCCCCCCAACCCGATATTGCGCTAAATAAGCCCGAATTTCCCCCAAAATCGCCCCAAATTCCCCTCAACCTACCCCAAAATGCCCTGAATCACCCCAAAACGCCCCAAATCAGCCGGAATCACCCCAAAAATCCTGATTCACCCCAAAACACCCCAAATTATGCCAAATGCACCCAAAACACCCGGAGAGGCTCC
>NW_010256488.1:0-4560 GCF_000690775.1 Eurypyga helias
TTTCCTGGCTGAATCCAGCAGAGTGTCCCTTCTTCACACCCTACCTGCTGACTCCTTTCCTGGGCACTTGCTCTTGCTTTGGCTATTTAGTCAAGTGACCAAATCCATATGTGAAAAACGGTATCCCATTAAACAACCAAAAAGACCACCAAAAACCAAAACAACCCCGCCCAAACAAACCCCCAAAATATCTTCCCCAGTAAGAATATTTTGGGAACAGCAATAAAAGGCAGGGTATCATACCTTAGACCAACACACAAGCAAAACTTCCAGGGATGTCAGTTCTTAATGTCAGTGTTTTGTACACACAACTAAATCCCTCAAGCAATGCAGCCTCGTACCGAAAGCCTTCCTCACAAGCGACTCCAAAATTACCAGTGGGTATGTTTGAACCCCTCTTCCCATAAACCACAAACACATGCATACCTGGATGCGTAAAACACAGCGCCACAGTGTTCACACATCACCCTGCATCCCTTCTCCACTCTCACCAATCCTTACACCTGCCTCACAGTGCACCGAAACGCAGATTACAAAGCACCAGCGGTTTTGCAGACTTGTATCACATCAAATCCTCCCAAAGTTTTAAACGCCTATTTGTAAAAGCAAGCTGTGCAGCAGTTAAGATTTGAAAGCCACACACCTTCAGTTTAGCCTTTACACATACATACTTCTGATAATATTCTTTCTGCTGCTTTATTCCGTTTTCCCCAGCAGCATTTCTGCTTCATTCAGCAAATGGACAATTGCCCAGTTTTTGCCCTCATCCTATGACCCATTAAACGCTTACCATCTGCATGCTACACCGAATACAAAAACATTACACTTCCCCAGAGACATGATTATGCAGATCTGTCCATAACGCAGGAAGACTACATACAATAAACAAACTTTGCCATAACTTTGTGAGATCAATATTCCTATTCCTGGTCTAGAGATGGGTGACTGGTACGCCATGATGAAATCCCAACGGGTAAAAATGCCCACTAACTTTGGCTGCCCAGTTTCAGACACTCAGTGCCCAGTTTTTCAGACAGTACTCTCAGAGCTTTCATTAGAGCTGTGCTTTGAAAAATACAACTTCAGCTGCTATTATGAATACCGAGCTTTCCTATAAATCAGTCTCAAAGTAACTCAGAATGGAAGCAAAACTGAAAATCACTTCTGTAACATGTTTTCATTTTATTGTTTCACCAGGACACTAGAACTCTGCTGTTCACTAGTGACTTGTATTATGAATAAGAGAAGGAGCTCATATGGAACAGTTTGTGACCACTCCTGAGCTGTTACAGCCTCATAGGTAAACTTTGTCTGACGGTTTTTATGAGTTCTAAGCATCTGCTATCACAGGCTAACTATTCACTTAAACATTCTGAATATCTGATTCCCTAGATTTTGAAAAGAAACAGAAAAACACAACATTTCTGTGTGATTACCTGTGGCTGCTCCAGCCCATCACACAGATTTCCACCACTTTAGCTACCAGAAATATGTTCTAATTTCCACACAGAATTAACAACAATCCCTTGCTGATACCATAGGGGGTACAAAAAAAAAAAAGCAAAGCCTGTGGTCTTCAAAACTCTATCCCATTCCCTTCCAGTTCCAGCAGTGGACAATGCACGTACCTACACATCATTTTAGTCCTGATCAGGAGAGAGCTTCTGAAGCAAGTCTCCCAGTTGTCCTCACTTCTGATGCTTCACCACACACTGTACAGTGGTGTCCAAACATGCCAGCTTGATTGTTTTAAGTTAAATTGAACTAGAAGATCTGTGAGTGGACACGGACTGACCCAGGCAAAAGCAGTATCCCCAAATTATTATAGCATCAGCACTGGACCCTCAGTGCCAAGCACTGTTTCACAGAAACACTCCTCCAGTACTGCACTGCTTGAAGTAAACAAAGCCAAAACTTAACAGTCTGCCTTCTCCTAATTACATCTCCCACCTTTACTCACACTGACCAGTGTGGAGCTGACCTACACATCCACTCTATCCACATGCTAAAATATGTGAAAAACTGAAGGTACAGCACTTGCCTTGAAATAGAGCACAAAAATTACCTAGCTTCCTCGAAGTCAAACACTGCAAGCGAACAGCAACAAGGACAGATCTGGACATCACCATTATGAAAGCTTCCACAAAAACCAGGCACTTGACCAAGCAGTTATTTTGTTGGCAAATGTTGTATGCAGTCACGTCAACACCTGGGAGTGGAATACTAGCATACCTTTTAAAAACTTATGTCACACTTATAACATTGTGAGTATGGGCAAAATACAACTTTTGAACACCTCACGACTGGGTCAGATGTGAGCAGAACACCCACAAAGAACAAAGACGACACATTCCTGAAAGCAGCATGATTAATTCCTCAAACCACATTCTAACCTGCCTTCCCAAAGCCATAAAACATGGTACAATAAGCAGCTCCAGTTTAATAGAAGAAATAATAAAAAAAATTCCAATCCACTTAGAGCTGAGATTTCCTAGAGGAAGAAAAAAAAAAATCTGATTCAGATGCATGGAATGGCAAGTTTCACCCTGAATAGTCATAATATAGCATGTGTAAGAAAACAAACACAGAATTTTTTACCTCCTCGGGTATAGGTCCTATCAACAGCTCAGCTTATGATGAGAGTAACACCTCCAAATCCCACAGAGAGAGCAATGTGTAATGGAAACTTATGTGCACATAAGAATAAAAAACGTACAATGATAATGCAAATTGTCAGCACTGGTTATTCAACAATGATTAATGTAGACATACTAAACTACTACCAAACCTGCTGTATGTATTCTAACAATTTAAAAATTAAACCCACTATTTTGGTGCATGCATGCTTTGTGCCAAATGTGTAAAACATAGACACAAATTCAGTTTGAATGTTCAAAGTCATTACATAAAATGCAAATCCAGTGTATCACTAACTGCGTTAAGCTACCTACATACGAAATTTTCCATTTGCATGACCTGTGCAAGTCAATAGAAAGTTTTATAATAAAACTTAAGACATGTATTCTGGTCTTATAGAAATGTAAATGTAATTTATGCCATGCATTTGTAAAAACAAAGTTATTTCTTAGGAAAAAGAAGTGTTTGAGAGATCAATTCTTTACATAGAGCAAAAGAAAAGGAGAAAAAGGTCAGTGACTGCTATAAGGATTTTCATTACCAAGAGAAAGTTTTGGCAAAATATTTAAATGTGAACAGCTAGAAATCTCCAACCTTCCAACATAGGCAGCATCTTTAATAAACCACTGAAGAAATTTAAGTCTATGCTAAAAAAGAAATAAAACAGAAAAGATTATTTCTCCTATGAAACTAATTTTTAATACGTGCAATCTTTATCCACTAATTCAGATTTTAGGCTAAGCTTCCTCTTCATATCAGCTCTATTTTAATGTCAAAAGCCAATCGTTGCAGCCAAGCCCTCCAAAATCCTGCTACTTCAGAGCACAGAAGGCATTTGCCTCATTCAGAAAAGCAGCCAAAGCAGCAAGGGAATTTTAGTGATATAGATAATTCTTAACTGGATGGCACAAATTAATCTCACAGGCCCACACACAGTCTACAATCGCCTGAGAAGTAGCAACATGGTTTTACAAAGTTTTGCTTACTAGCTGTAGGAAGGCACTGAGAGGCCCTCAGAAGAACAACATGGACTGTGAAGTACTTCACAGAAAAAACAGCATTCGAGTACCGCACCAAGTGACATGCAGGAATATTGCACTTTATCCTCTCTTCTGCCACTTTGTAAACTCTTTGGAAGTTACCTCATCTTCGTGCTTCTTTACTTTCTCATTTTTAACAAATTTTCACTGATCAGAAGAAAAAAAAAGTATTCAAACCTGTAAACTGCAATGAATGCCAACGGCCTCAATAACACGCTTTGGATGAATTAAAGCCCATATGGGTTTGTTGGTTGGTCAGTTTACTCTTGTGAGGATTTTTTTTATTCATTTTAAGCTGTTCATTTAAACACAAGGAAGGCAGTTTAGTCCTTGTTGCTGATGAAATAGACTTTGGGAAAAGGTCACCCAAGTATAAGCAGAAGCACTGAAGTCTACCTGAGGCACAGGGCCCACAACAGTTTTGAGATGCAATGCTTCATAGGTAACAGCCACGAACCTGTGGAGACAAAGATTCTGCAGCCAGACCCTGAGGGGTTTTTCCCTGTTTTGCTACATTATGGTATGTTTCCTCCAAGGAATTCAGTTTTTCTGAGCTGCAGGATGCCAGCATTACTTGTCTCCATGTTTGTAGGGTGGTAGACCAAAAATGGCTACCACAGAAATAGTTACTGCATATGCTTCCTGCTAGTGAGCAAGGCACACTGAGAGCATTCCTGTTCTCCCATATCATGGCCCTATTTTCAACAGCTATAGTTACTAGAGAGAAAAGACATTTAAAAAAAAAATTAAGATATGAACTACAAAACCACTTTGAAAAGGGCTTTTGGCAAGCATGAGGAGATCAAGACAGAATAATGTACATTTTCTTTAAAAAGAAGCACTGACCTTAAAACTGAGACTTTGATTTCCCCCCCCCCCCAAA
>NW_010256488.1:4577-7390 GCF_000690775.1 Eurypyga helias
AGCAGTAACACCACAAAAACACAAGCCTCTCCAAGCATCAGTTGTTGACACATACTTGTCCAAAATTGCCAAACCTTGTCTCAATTAGTGAAGCCTCAGTTGTGTCTTGTTTCTTAAACATCAGTATTTTCTTGCTCTTGCTGCCAGTTAGGTCAAAACTATTTCCCCTTTCCACCAAAACAGTCAGCTGAGGAATTAAAAACATCTACATCTAGATGTTCACAAAAAGCTACTTATAACACAGGAGAGCTGATGCTTCTCCACAGCAACCAGATAACAGTACAGATGGATCATCTTCTGTCCGATTTCTAACCTTCATCCAGTATAAAAGAAAGGGAACAAACAGCTCATACAATTATCCAATAATAACCTACTGCCAAACCACTAAGAACTGGAGTGAGAATAACTATTACTTGAAACCAATGATCAATTTTCCAACTATTTCCTGAAAACTGATGCAGTAATATTAAAAAAAAAAATTCCACAATAAACCTGAAAAAAAAAAAGGCAATTCAATTACAAGAACCCAAATCAAATTTTTGGTAATTTTCTTCAGTTTACTGGGAAATGTCAGAAAGAGGAGTCCAGAGACACTGGCACAGGTATCTGATAAAGTTGAAGGGCACTCCAGAGATTTAAGTCAGAGAATGTTTCTTCTGTAATTGACAAAAAGAAACAGATACCTTTCTTTCAACCCAGATACAGTACATCTTGTGGCAATGCTTTCAAATACATTTCTGGTTCAAAAAAAAAAAACAAACCAAAAAACAAGAGTCTTCCATGATGAAAATTAACTAGTTAACACTCCCGCCCTGAAGTCTCAGCCTCACTTGATGGGGGGAAACACAAAGAAATGGAGGATAAGCAGCAGTGGTTATTTTGGGTAGCATCACCATGGGAGATGTTTATGTTAAGGCAGAGTGCTCTTTGCAGCAAAGACTGTGTTACTCCACGTTTGTCCAGTACCCAGTGTGAAGGGACAATTACTTTCAGATCAGATTTCCAAGCACGGCCTCCCTAGTAACAGCCACTCCTCAAAGTCCGTACTCCAACCACTCGTGCTAGTCAACTTTAACAAAACTGGCAAATGCTTTTTAATGTTGCACGAATATACTTAACCTTCCTATGAATTTACTGGTGGTTGTAAAGGACTTATTCATCAGATTCTGAATGCTTTCTTTCCAAGCTGATTTCAACCCAAAGCATCAAAAGACAGTCATGACATACGTTAATAATAGTATTTCCATTTCCAGTATTAACTTCTAATTTCTAGCTTGTAATTCTTAAGTATGTTGGAGAGAGTGAAGAACATCATGAAGAGCATGATGCAGACACTGGTAATCTGGTTTGTGCAATAAATGAGCATCAAATCCAATAAGCTTTTTCAAACAAGACTTACTAAATCATTACTCAGAACTACGCTAAGAAAAAAAATGTATGACTAATGACACAACATGAAACATCAATGTACACATTTTATAGTGAAAACAACCAAAACTAATTCATTAAGGATAGGAAGATGTCAGCTGAAGGGCCTTCTGTCTGTCGGCTCTTAAGGATTCAGCATTATGGATATCAAACTCTCACACGTAACAGCTACTTATTCACAGGAATAGCCAAAATCTAGGAGGCAGGTTTGGTTCCAAGGTGAAACTGAAGTAAGAATGCTGGCTTGGGGTTTTTTCATGTGTTTTGTTTTCTTTAAGGACCTAAAATACTTGCTTCTGTTGAGCAAAAACTGGTTTGGCCAGTTAAGGATTGCAGAGCTCAGACTACCAGGGCAAAAGGGTTTAACATCAAAACACAACAGGCTGGCATTATGCTGGCAAAATACAGTTCCAAACAAAGACCAACCCAGCCACGGCATTTTCAGAAGCGTGGCTTTGTGTCACATGCACATAGTGATTAGCCTCAAAATCTACTGTCACATGAGTATCAGCAGTATACAAGATGTTCAAATGTGTATTTGAATAACATCTTTTTATTTTGATGGTCAGAGAACCACTACAGTGTCTGACATTCTGTAAAAGCTTTACAAGTTACTCCCTTTCCTAGCCATTTAAAAACAAAGCAAAATAACTAACATCTGTGGAGTTATCAGAAACAGACACTTTCTCCATTAGGATCTACCGCAGTACTATTATATTTTGCTGAAAATCCGTCTTAAAATAAGCAACAAAAGATAGAAAGTAACATGCTTGTCCATGTAGCCTGGAGAAATCCAGTAACAGCAGTAGTCAATCAGCAAGTAAAACAAATATTCACCATCTTTAAGACAGTTAACTTCTCAGTGATCTTCATGGAAAAAGACTGTACTCTGCTTTCCCTTGAATGAAAATCTCTACTCCTCCATATCTATTATCCTCCTGCTCTTCCCAGTTCAGGAATAAGATGCACAGTATCAGCCACCTACGAAGCCTCAGAGCACCACAACAGCTCTGTCACATTTGCCACACACAGCAACTTGCAGAAGTAATGGTCAGTATTTCAAGCTGTTACAGCTTTTCAAATTAATTCCATTTTCTTTTATATTTTACTAACATTTAGAACTACGCTTCCCTATTAGAATATTTTATCTAAATTCTTACAGTCAATCCCATTACAGACAATAATTTGTTAACATATTCTAAGACAAGACCTTCTACAGATCCAGTGGCCATCACTGGGCTTCTCAAATTCCTGCAGGCTCATAATGGCTTCAGAAGCTTTGTAGACTTTCTACTGTAAAGAATAAAAACCCATGGACTGTCCAGTCCACTTTTTCAGTGATATGCTTAGTCTTTGCCAAATTATTACTTATTATATATATATAT
>NW_010256489.1:0-12646 GCF_000690775.1 Eurypyga helias
TGATTCTATGATTCTGTTTTAGCTAGAACTCTACCAGACAATATTTACTCAGTTTGTCTCAGGAAATGAAAACACATCAGCGTCCCCCGTGCTAATTGCACAGATAAGATTTTCGTGTTTTGCCTCCTGTAAAGCACACAGCCTTAGAGGAATAATACCCCACCCACTGATCTTTAGCTTTCATAAAGGAGGAATACAGCGAGAATAGATCATTAAATATTCTTACTCAGTTTGGTCCTTATCTTGCAACTTTATCCATTAGTGCTGACCTTGAGTGATTAAAGAGTTCCTATTAATAAAGAGATTCTAATGTATTCACTAAGGAACTCATGGACTTTTTTTTGTTTTTTTCTTCCTATCTGTCTTCTGTCAAAGCAGAAAACAATCCAACCAGAAGTTAAAAAAGAAGGAAAACCATAAAAAAAACCCTACACGGATTCTGGTCTTTTATTGAGAGTTTTTTTGGTATGTGTAATGCAGTGCCTATTCTTCCCTCAGCAATATCACTGAGTAAGTACATATCCAAACCAAAAAGCTGGAGATCATTCTTCATTTTTGTTTAGCCAGGTTTTAAGTTTTTTTCTGAATACTGAAAGAACAGATGAAAAAAACACAGCATAATTTTTAATTATAGTATATAACTTACAGCAGAACACTGCCCTTAGCTCTGGAAATTGATTTTCCTTGAAATTCAGTTAATCTCTAAGATTTCATTTTCATGGGTCTAAATGAAATGAATTTTTCAAGTAGTGATAGCATGATACCAGAATACCTTTTCACTAAATGATATACTGTAAATGCTTTCCCCTTTTTTTCTTATGCCATTCACTAAACTAATTATAATCCTCCTCTTCCTTAACAAATATCTTCATATACGATGTTACCAAAATTAAATTGAAATACATCTTTTTAATACTTTCTGAAATATAGATTAGCATGCAGTGAAATGCTGATTTTTTTTTTTCCTCAAGCTAGAGAAAAATCAGACATTTATTTTCTGCCCTTTATATCCAGCATGCTAACAGTTCTCATTTGGCCATTCATGCAAACAAAAGGACATACAGGAAGAAAAAATCAGCTCCTTTTATATACAAAGAGAGAAAGAACATAGGAGTACAGATTCCAACCCCACTCTGCCTTTTTGTCCATAGCATAGTAGCTACAATGAATTCTATGGTAATATTTAAAAAACCATAGATAGGAAACCAGACTTTTACAGTAACAGAGAACATTCTGAATCATTGTAAAAACACTAATTGTTATCTTTAAATTCTGTCAGTAATTTTGGTTATATATTCTGCTCAATTTCAGACACAGAATTAACATGGAACACAAGTTTTCTCCTTCATAGTGAAGACTTCATTTTTAAACTATATTGTTAGGCTCAATCAATACTTCCACTTACTATTTAATTTTTCCTTTAAAGTGGAACAGCTGCAACAGACATAACCAACAGAATATATCCAGGAAACTTCATACATTAAGCAAAATTTTCAGGTTGCAAAGTACATTTCTAGTACACTTTTGGAAAAGGTCAACAGGATGCATGGCATCCTCAAGAAAAACAGCACAGTCTAGCACTGGAAACATGGAACACATTGTATTCCATCCCTTTCTACGTGCTTGGGTCTCCACTTATGCAATGAAACTTACGATACTTTTGTCCAAATCATGCTGAAAAAAATCCAGAACTCAAGGTGGACCCCATGAGTTTGGAGTGCTCATCTTGCAGAGTTTTGTAGCATCAAAAGAAACTTGCCAGACTTGCAAGATACTGGGATAATAAACTAAACTCTGAGTGAATAAATTCTTTCATTCAAAGCTGGTCTTCCGTTGATCAGTTTAGAGCCTTTTACATCAATCCATTTCTTTCATGTGTGTTGAAAGAAACCCCTGAAATCGTATTCCACCCCTGAAGACTACACTGGGGTGGCATGAGGCACTCCGGTCAGGAAGCCTATGCTGGCACTGAAAAGAAACCAAAACACTGGAATGAGCAAGAATTATCTTGGAAAAAAACCTGTTGCCTTCTCCTGCATGAACTGGATCTTTAGTTTCCAGAAGGCTAGGTTGGTTATTGCAGAGAGTAGATTCAGGTCTTATTTTCACAGTGGTTACCGGCAACATAGCTTATAGGTAGTTTTGTGCTGACATACAAAGGCACATCTCAGTTTCAATTTAGCACCCTTGATATCAGCCTTATGGCTGGTTTTGGAACAATTGTTTCACTATTGACTCTGCTGTGCACTTTGCTTTATTTCTGTATGCTTTTTCTGCAGGTTTTTGAATGCAGTTAAAGGCAATGATATACATGGTACTTACAATGGCTTCTGTAGGGAGATAAATTCCATTAATGAGTCAAAGTGAAATATAAATTTACAAATTGCAAAAGCAGTTAGACATTCCATTGTAGTCTTAACTGCACATCCAATTCAGTGCATACTAATGTTCAATTAACATTATAAAAAAAATCAAGGTTAAAATATAATTAATGTAACTATAGCTTAGTTATAATTAAACTAATTATACTGATATACAGTGTAACAACAGCTATCTCAGCCATTATATTGATGTAAATTTATTCTGCCTTTCAAATAAAGCTATTTGAATTACATCTTTAATTATTTATCAAGCTGAATATCATAACTATCAAAAGAGCCCAAGTTCTAGCTATAAAGAAATATTTTACTTTCCTGTCTTTGGAAAGCAGTTCTTTGGTCCTATGACTTTGTAATCCAACAGCTGAGATGACTGACACTTAATTCAAATAGGAGGGGAGTTGCCGTCATGGAGGATCTCTCTGTCCAGAAGGAAGATGGAAATTCATGAGAGATATATTAATTACACGAGGAAGACCGCCTAATGCTTAAGGCGTCAGTGGGAAAACCTATGAACAAGGCAACACTCAGCTTATGTATTTCTTCTTCTATGCATCCCACTAAAAGCAAGATTTTGCTCTAAATATGAACCTCATCACTCTGTTCAGCAAACTAATGGCAAAGAATGAAAAATCAAGTGTGCCAAAAGACAACCCACTAGTCACATTATTTTTTATTTTACATTGATCTTGACATGACACTTAAAAATATTTTGACTCTTTTCCAAGCTGTGTTTTGCCCTCCTCAGTTGAAGAAGGCTTTGTGACGCAGAGTCACTGAAGAAGGTTTAAACGCAAATATGGAAAGAGGAAGAAAAAGAATGGCCAACGTACATGTAAAAAAAAAAAAGAAATGGAATACATGGACAATATCTGCTGATACATCAGCCCAGCAGAGATGCAAAGACTATGTTCTCCTTTCTTTCACCACTTCATTAGGTGTCCACCTTCTTTAGTACGTTTAATACAGACCTTACTTCCCCAAGCTATTTGACATAAAAAGTAACTACAAAAAATGTTTAGTTTTATACACTAGCTTTTATTTAGCCAGCTCACGCACTAGTGACAATGCAGTTGTGGCAGTAGAGCTAAGCATAAGCTAATTTGAGTCCATTTGTACTCTTAAAGAGGAACAGCTGTGCTACAGAGAACACAAAACCACCTTTTCAATGTCAAGCAGACCATGCAGTTAACTATTCTACATATTTAAACTTGACAACTCCTTTCTATGGGTGTTGTTCAAAAGTCAGTCTCTCCTAATGACTTACAACACAACACTTCATAAACACAGGCAAGCAAATTTTATTAAAATACTCTTCTTTCTAGCCATTTTCCTTTTTGCTTTTAATATTTCTGCCCTTTATGAGAGGGACAGCCGGTACTTCAGCTTATTTTCTTACCACATCTTCCAAACCAACTGTCTCAATTCTGCTTGTTCCATCGGCACTTTTTAATACTGGGTGGCAAATATCCCTAATATGGAGACACTCTGTCTATACGATAAATATTTTTATGTTTCATTTGGACAGATATGTTGCTGATAACAGCAATGGTAATGAAGTACACAAAACAATAAAAAAGTCAAAATTGCCTGTGAATGTCATTTTGCTATCATTTTCACAAAATTGGCTGTGGTTGGTGATAAATTCCCATTATTTCTCTTACTGGACTATCTTTACAACATCACAGTTACAACTAGAACAGTATCGCAAAGGCTAGAGGTTGCCTAAAAATGTTTTCTGCAGAATGATATGAAAATGGGAAAAAAAAAGGGGGTTTTGACAGATTGCTCAGCTTGTATACTATAAATATGCATTTGCCATGTAAACGGTAAGAAACAAACGAGGCACACAAGGCATTTTAAAAAGATCTATTTAATTTGTAGTGTATCAGGGAGAAAAGTTAATAGAAATGGATCATAAGACCTCCTTTTCCCCAAAAGAATGCCCTCATCAAGAATGCCTTCATCAATAATGCCAGGAAACCCTGATTTGCAGAAGAGATGAAGTTGTCATTAGTAAATAATGAACATTCCTTAATGACACCCTGTCTTATGGATCTCACAACTGTTACATAACACCTAGGGTTTATGCATTTTACTAAGCTTTTGTTAAGAAAACAGCTATGTTTTTCTCAGATTTGTAGGAATAAGCTCCTTTTTTGCGGTATTAAACATTCAACAAACAAAACACCTTGAGGCCAACAAATCTTTTACAAGTACTTGAAGTTGTGCAACTGCTCTTCTGCCCTCTTAAAAAGGCAGCTGCAGCTCAGTACATTTTTCTTATTGTCTTTGAGAACCTAGAGGGGGTTCCCTGAATACAACTTGATTATCAGTGTGTGGGGCTCTTTCTATATAACCCCATGCACCTCTAAGATGTTTTAGGTTGAACTTCATAGAATTATACTTTGCAATTCAAAATGTACTTTTGAAAATGCTCATCTTCCATTCCTTGTCCCTTGTGCTGTCCAAAGGTGTAAAAGCTTCCCTGTGCAATTCAAGGCTGTTTTCAGTGCACCTGCCCCAAAGAGACACTTCTGACTTCATTTTAAATTCAGTGAAATTATTACAATAGCAATCAAAAATGTACATATGGTTTTGTTTGATTTTGGTGCGTGGTGGTAGTTTTTTTTAAATCAGGATCTTTCAAGCATAGTTATTCCAGGAAAGAGAAACTGTTATGGAATAAGGGTTTTCTGCAAGGAGTTACATCAGTTAGGTTCTCCAATATTTATAATAAGAATTTTGCATACTCATTATTTGATCGTGAAGAATGCATCAGATTATAGTATCCTCTCTTTCAGGGTCACAGAGGACAAAAGTTTTGTTTCCAGTCAACCCCAACAGAGATGGGATTTTCACCTAAGCTGCTGCCCAAATTATTCATCAGGAATTGCTATCAGAGTTAAGGTCTCCATGGAAGCTGCTTCATGACAGAGATTTTAAACAGCGACTGTATCTGCTGACCAGCAAATGGTGTGGAGCTCTGACCAGCAACTACTTTCTTCAGCTGATTCTCCTCTCTTCTCTGCCAGGAAAACAAGGCTTTTGAGCACACTGCTGGTAAGAAAAGAAGACTTCTTACCATATATCTCCCTTCATCCATTTATTTCTGTAGTCAATACAAATCAATCCACCTGAAAGTCCCTGGGATGAGTAACTCCAGTCATTCTACAACTGCTGAGGAAGGGTTCTCTAGCTCTGTTGAGGCTGAAACCTTGCCTATGGAAGTGTCAATGAATTTGCCTCATAGTGATTTCAGTAGAACAGCCACACAGAAGTGCACCATAATCTGCTTAACAGCAGTTGCCAAAACATGAAGCAAGCAATGAAGTCAGGAGTAATACAGAACTCTTCTCCCAGCCTCAAATGTTTTTGTTTCCCCAAGTTTAGCTACTGTGTAACTGCAGCTCTTGAGGTTGACTTCTCAAGTCAGTGATAAGTTCTGAAAACTTGGGAATGTGGGTTCACTCACTTCAGCCACTTCAAACACATAAAAATCCATAACCTGGGTTCACACCACCATAACAGAGGGTGATAATTACTGTTGCCAAAGATATTTTGGATACTTAAATGCAAATGTCTAAGGCTTCCTCTTGAGCCTCCTAAATGTGTCAGATTTCATTACCTATATTTTAGTAGATCATAAATAACATTGCACCTCAAAGTATGATTTCATGTTGGATTTATAAAACCCAGTGAGGGAAATGAAAGTGTCACACCTGATGTGCAGGGAGAGTGTTTAACCCATTGTTAAATGCCAGTAGCATATAAAGTTGATCTCAGAAGAATTTTTACCTGTTTAGCCACAGATACGTAACAAGTCTAGCAAAAGGAATACAGGCACTGTTAATTTGCTTTGGTGATCTTCAGGTGTTCTGATAATACAAGTCACCTATTCAATAAACACAGTGTAAGTGCCAAAACTTGCAATGATGAAATATATTCTTATAATTTTATGTTTGATTTCAAGTGGATGTGAAACCTTTGTAATTGTCACACCAAATCATTTGCCCGAATACATATATGGCACCATATTGTACAGGGAGAGCCATACACAATCCATCAATGCACAGGTAGGGCCAAAGGCAAGTCCCATTAAAATCTATGAAAAAATATGCCTCAAAATCTAAGCAAGACCAAAGAAACTAAATAATGCCTGAAGGTAAGTATCTTACCAAAAACAGTACAGATTATTTCATTTCTGTGAGTCTCTAAACCTCTTCACACTCGCACTGAACTTTCGACATCCATGATATCCTCGTACAAAGCATTCTACCAGTTTCAAGAACAGCAGATGTTATTTTTTACCTGATTTAAATCACTTTTGTTACTGTTGTTGTTGCTTAATGTCTAAAAATATTTGCCTTCTGTTCTGGGAAATTATAAATGAAAACAACTGTTTAAAAGTCTCTACAACCATTGCAAAGCCTCACTCATATCACTTCTTACTCTCTTAAGAATAATTTTTCAAAAATCTCTTTATTCATCCTTTCTTCATGATTACCAATTATTTGATGGCCATTTTAGGAGTTCTTTGTTATAAAATTATGTTTACAGTGAATCATTTGGGGAAGAAAAAAATTTATGAAAAATGATGAAAAAAATCCCACACTTAAGTAAAATCAAGTTTGATAGTGGTGATAGTGTACATATCAAAAGAATTGTAATTCTTCCAGAAAACTGAATTTTGCAATGACTGAAACTACTTGCATTTTCAAATTAAATCTGCTGATCATTATATTTGTAAAGAAGTGAGCAAATACTGACCTATGAAAGCACTGAATTTCTAAACCAAAGAAATGTAACTTTTGTTTTGGAAAATCCAAATGCTTTATTTAAAAATTTTTCCGAATTAAACCCTTCACATCTCCCTCTCCAAAACACATTTTGAAATATTTTGAGATATTGTTTAGGAAAAGAGAAGTTTAAAAAAAGTTATCTACCTCAGAATACATTTATATGTACACATAAAGATTTTATTTTGGCCTGACTAAAAAATAACATCACTTCTCCTCCAATTTTACTGAGAGAAAATGGTAAATGGTGGTTACATCTAACCCAAAAACGTCCATTATTCACTTATCACTCCATCAAAGTTAGCCTCAATATCACCAACACTACTTCTTATCCTAATCACACAGCATATTGACCAGCTAATTAATTAATGACTCGCAAGGCACAAGTGTCAGAAAACATTTTAAAATTAACCTCTTGAAGCAGTGCTCATCAGCCTAAGCTTGGCAGCACTAGTACAGTACGAGGGATATTTGTCCCTGCACCTGGACATAGTGTATGTTAAGATTTTTGTTAGAATTTTAAAAGGCTGTATGTTAAGGCTTCCTAGAGCTTACTCTTTTGCTACCAGACAAGTTTATTCTCAATTAACAGAGCTGTCAGATGGAATTAAATAATGCTAAAATGTTTCCCTGCAGAGACTTAACAGAAATTAAGCAATATACATTCAAAAGAAAACAAAACGGGTCCTTAGAGTACAGTGTAAAGGACTGAAGACATGCTGGGTCTTTGATCATTGGCATTATCAATTAGCACTATTCTGATCAAACCCTGTGTTATTTACCCTGTAGGAGTCCTGATAACAGCACGTCCTGCAGATGGGATGATATCTCCAGTCAGCATCTTAAATGTTGTGCTTTTCCCAGCCCCATTTGTGCCCAGGAGTCCAAAACACTAACAGAGATTTAAAATAAATAAATAAATAAATAAATAAAGGCGCAAAAGTTATCAATCTGCTTATGCTGAAAGAAATAAGAGCAATTAATTCTTCAACAATTTCCTCCCTCTTCATATTTCCTGTCACATGGATATATTGTATGTGCAAATTCCCTTTCCCATGGAAAATAGTTTTTAAAAAAACCCCATATAATATTTTGATTACACCCTAATTCCTAAAAGTACTAATTTAGGATTCTAGCTCTCCACCTGAAACCCTGCCCATAACTAAATGAATTTGTTATCCATATTGTTAATAAATGCTAGATTTGAACCTGAGGATCTCAAGTCCTATTTGAGAGCCCTGACGACCAGTCTACAGAGTCAGTTCTTCTCAATTTCTCATGAGCTGCCTCACTCTGTACAAGTAAATGAACACTGGACAGCCAAGACACACACTGACACTAAACACTTATTGCAGGCCCCTAGCTGCAGTGAATATATACTGCAGTGAATATATACTGCAGCTAGGACAGGATTTGTGTTAAGTCTACACAGAGAACTTAACGACTTTTAAAATACTTGTTTCATTAACTTTCTTATTGATAAATAGGCTTTATTCAGCAATAAGATCCTCCAGTTACACCAGTAACTGATAGATAACTGACAGGTTGTCACTGGACATGCGCTACTCATGCATCTCATATCTTCCAATTTGCTACTAGTGGCCAAGGAAAGTCTTTTCCTTGTCAGTATTTTTGAAATGAGCATCTGCAATTTCCAAAAGCATCAAAATCACGTGGGAAAAAAAATCCCAGATAAATGCTGTTCTGAAATCTTTAGGATTAACATATTCACTGGTAAATTTCCATTCATTAAAATAGTATATTAAGATATTATATACTATATTAAAATATACCAACGTGATTTCTGCATGAGAAAAACAAGTTTACCTTAGTGTCAAATTCAGGATTCAGTCCACAGTTTACAACTGGTCTAGGTATTCTTTGCTTTCTCTTTGGACATTGAACTGCTATGCTACCTGCTTGTGTTTTATGTTAGCCTATAAAACAGTAACTTGGTAAAGATAAGCAAGGAGAAATAATTATGACTCTGATGAATTTGTCACCCAAAAAATAAATGAACAGTTGTTTCTTAAACACCATGAGAGCTTCTGCTTTTACCCAGTTATTGATTTTCAGAAATTACTACAACTGAAATTGTCCTACTGCTATCTACAGATCTTTAACTGTAGACATCCTGAATATCTCTAAACAATTGCTCAGTATGAAGTGTTATTTTCTAAAAGAAAAAAGATCTCTTTACCTCTCCTCTTGGTATTCCCAAGCTTATGCTTTCCACAGCTGTGTTCTTCTTACTGAAACCTCCATAACACTTCCTGAGGTTGTACAGAAGGAGTACATCATTACCAGTTCTTCCACCAAAGAGTCGCTGTCGCTCCATTTCTACATCAGCATCTTCTGAAGGGCTGACCGTACTGTTAAGTGAACACTGACCCCTAAAACAGAAGATGATAACAAATAACACATGGGAAAGTAGACATTGCTGTACCATGGATACCTCTGGTTTATTTTACTGATTGCAATCCCCAAAAGTTAGGTGATCAGATCTCAGCAGAATCCAGAGGAAACAGCAATGATTCATATTTTTTCTGAAGCTTCCACTAATTTAGGTCCACCATGCTATCAGATGTATTTATCTTCAGGAATCAAAGGAATCCAGTCTTTTATTTCTTTAAAAATTAGTTCAGTATCTACTATGGCAGAACAGAAAGGATAACACACCTTGGTTTCTGGAGGAGATCCCAATGAAAAAAAAGCCGTAAAAGAAGAAGTAGTGTTCCTTGCAGGGCCATTTCCACAAAAATCCACCCGAGGAAATCCATCTCGAAGGGGCTCACATATGAATCTATTCCAAAGTTGCTGGTCAGGTCAAACTTGATCTGATTGTATGAAAGTTCTATTAAACCCTGGCCTAAGCAGAACTGTGGGAATATTATGAATGCCCACTTGAGGATACTGTAGATGTTCTGAAAGCTCTGTATTAAGATTCATCAAGGGGCGGGGGGGAGGGAAGAAAAAAAAATTAGTTTTCTGCAACAGCATATTAAGCACACTTACAAAGCTGGATACAGCATTTAAATCTCATTCAGCGTGAACAGATTTCAGAAGAACATTCTGTGAATTATTTTGGGGCAGGGTTCATCTCTTATTGTATTTTAGAGTTCTAATTTTAGTTGAGGTTCGCAGCAACAAAACACATGTGGCCATGACAATTTTATTTTCTCAGAACATTAATATTTGATTCTTTTAATTGTAAATCACCGACTTAAACTCAAGTCAACCCCAAATCTGCCTCTAAACTCGAGTGACATAATCTAGATTTTTCTTCCAACATCAAATTTTTGACCTGGTACATGCATAGATATTCATACACATTGTGGATATCCACTCCATCAAGTCGCTTAATTGCCATTATGACTAATGAAAATCATGTACACGGAGTGAGAATGCACATTACTAGTCATACAGCGCTTTACAGTTCCTAGGAATATGCAGCTTATCTCTTATGTCAATATTATTCAAACACATTTTACAATGCATATAATCTATTAAATGGACCAGAACAGCTCCCATTATGTGCCAATTACAACTTAATGGTCTGGAAAATGTCAAGGTTTCAATTAACGTTGTTTTTCCATTATTACAGAGCAATTTTTGTTGTTGTTATAAACAAATTAAAATTCAAGATGGTAACAAGCCATAGAGTATAAGCTAGGAGAGAAAGATCATGAATGTTTAAAACAAAAGCTTTCCTGCTGGAAAAAAATCTTGTCTGTCCCTATGTATAAATACACATATATACAGACACAAATATTCACATGCATGCACGTGTGTGCATACATCTCACTTATTAGTAATGTAAAGCAAAAGTTTCATACTGACCTGCACTTTGGAAATTATAGTTAACAAACGAGGTAAAAGAGTCACCAGCATGGTACACAAGCCAAACACAAAATTTAAAGAGATGTAAGAAATAAAAGCTACATCTGAACTTGAGAAGACTCTAGATACAAGATACATCCACGGTAAAGTTGCATATCTGAAAGTTTAAAGAAATAAAATTATCACAAAAGAGCTATTGTTTTCACCTCACCAAAAAAAACCAAAATAGGCAGTTATCAGACTAGGGAAACAACCCAATAGTTATTCCTTATTTTTAAGATGTGTAAACAACTTTCTTGACCAACTGAGAAACACACTTGAGGACAAATTAGGGATAGGATTTCTTTATCAAATTACCTTATTATTCCATAGCTACTCCATGTGATGAGCAGATATGATCCATGTTTGCATACATCAACTGCATGTATTTATTTTCCCTGTTCCAGAAAGCTCACAACCCTGATTTCTGAATAATTGCAAAGCCATGCATCTTAACAAGTCTCTTAGACAGATACAATTAAAACCAAATATTTGTGCCAGTGATATCTGTGAACTGAAATTTTCCAGAGATCATTTTAGCATTTTTATTACCTAAGACAAGTTATCAGTTAGCAGTGCAGTAGCCATCAAAAATGAGTGCATAGTTACTTCATAGCACAATGATAATAAGACAGCATGTCCATGGCTATATCATTTTCATCACAAGTCTTTAAAGTGGAAGGCACCCTCCATTCAGGTAAGTGAAGCAATGCCTATCCAAAACGAAGCAGTCATATTTTTTATAAAGAGTAAGGTATGTCTAGCCAGACTAAAATAATGCCCAGGCAATTTGATGAGCATGAATGTCATGTAAAGGAAATTTATTTTCCATTCAACATAGCGCAACACATATCTATCAAATAAATGATGTAAAGACCGCAGGAGCGTAGGTATCAGCATATACTATTGCACAATGATAAGTATATATGTAATGTATATATATAGTTGTATATATAAATACTTCTTATATAGTATTACTCTATCTACATATAACTGTTTCAATAGTGAGCTCAGTGGAAGAGCAACCAGCCAAAAATCTGTGAATTCACTTCTTCATTGCATTAAACAGTAGATTATGAGCCATAAAAGTACCTTTTAAATTCAGTATTGTGTATTTAACAGATGAAAAATACCAAAATCCTTTACCTTGAGAAACAAAATTTCAAATCCTGCTGTGAAGTAATAGGGATGTTGCTCTCAGTTTACAGGAAGATAAAGGTTAAATGACTTAATGTTCAAGCCTCAAATGAAAATGGCAAGTATCCAAGACCACACTATACTTTTCGGCATCCTATTGCCAGTCTTAATCATGCAAACTTTTCTTCCCTTCATGCACATACCAAAATCACTTCTAAGTTTTGCTCTGAATTGCAAAACTGTAAATACAAGACAAGTCCATCCTTGGAAAAAGCTCAGGAAAGACACATGATTTAGAGTGCTGTTATTCTGCTGTAAATGAAAGCAAAATTTGATTTTTTTGCTTATAGCTACTAAGAAACTACTGACTTCCAGAATACTAAAGTTGTAAGATGTTCAAACACAGACATTATAGTAGCTGCCAGTCATACCTACATTTCTATCCTAACTCTT
>NW_010256489.1:12667-20449 GCF_000690775.1 Eurypyga helias
ATTTCGTAAGTTTCAAAGATAGAGCATTTTGGGCAAAAGTGTTTAAGCAGTTGCATTCTAAAACAATTTTGCTATCAGCTAAAAGAGGAAAAATTGCATTTTAGCAAAGAGATCATTATATTTTTTAAGGAAATTGGTTTTGAAGTAGCACCCTAGAAAACTGTTGATTATTCTTTCAAGCAAACCCCCTTCTGGCACACGGCTTAACTTTTTCATATTAACTGGGCTATTTTTATCTTTATTCTAGAGCAGAAGAGCTGCACAAGTGTACCCTGAAGAAAAAGAATAAAATTTTAAAAGGAAAAAATGCATTATGAAATGCAGATAAGTGAGAATTAAATGCATAGTACTGGGGAAGGGTAAAATTACCACAATAGGCTTCATCACATTTGCTGCGTAGTTAGGCTGAGTAAAGGGTAAAATAGGAAGAGTGGCAACTCTGAAATTTATCAATGTGTCCTGGAGACATGTTAAACTCACTGACTGACAGTTTTTTATCTTTAATACATGTTAATACACACTGAATACATAAGACCATTTTGATAAAAATCACTATAATATCTATTATGTCAGCCAAAGCTGAACAGTACAGGAGGGATTATGCTGGGAAGATTAAGCGGCATCTGTGCTCAACGAAAAAATTTTTAGAAGACAGACCAGCTTTTCAGTCAATACTTGTTTCTTGTTTATATATTTTTAGGGTGTTTATCTGAGAGTCTTCCTGAAATGGAACATGTCCTGATCTTGCAGAAGGTCCTTTCTGCTTTCCTTCCCTGTGATTCTCTCCTGGAGCAGCTATATTTCATTCTCTAAACATCTCTCTCATAAGATACACATTTCTCCCTACAAAGACAGCAACAATTAGTTGCTTGAGACAAGAAAGAAATTTCTTCTCAGAGGGCTTATCCTGTAACTAATCAGCTTCAGCATCTCTCACATCACCTGGGACTGCACATAGGAAGAGTTAGAGGAACAGACCATTAGTTTGATTGAGCCCAGGGCTCCACAGCTTTATTTATACAGAGAAATCAATACCCTGTTTAATCAGTCACCTTAACTTTTTATAACTGCTTTTTCATGTGAAACTAAGCAAGAGGGTGATATGAGAGGAATTTCCCCTCACAGTACTATTTGGAGACAAATCACCAACCAGCCCAATACTCCTCATTGGCCAGACTTGTCGGAAATACAAATTCCCAGAGCTACATAAAATTACCGAAAATGGGTAGAATTGTAATAAAAGACAGCTGCTTCTTACCATCTTGATGATATTCTGCACAGCTAAGCACTGATTTTCTGACCTGACTATGTTATTATTCCCTCATTTTCTGGAAGATAACATACAATCAATTTCTAACAGCAAATGACTGTTATACAGGCTCAGTATTTTCTGAGACACTTCCATTCTTTTTTTTTTTTTTTATGTATTAGCAAATCTCCCTCAACCTTCTGCATGGAACTTTCAAACTCATGTTTCAGTCTGTTTTCTCACCGTCTTTTGCTGAAACATAATCATTTCCAAAGAGAGAAAATCATGCATCCAGCAGCAGGTGCAAGCCAAGTCTAAAGATTTCTGTTTGTTTCTTACAAGTTATAATTCCATAGTAGCATTTCCAATCACATACCCAAAGAGTATCAGCAGGAGAACAGTGGCTGCCAAGTTCTTGCGGAAAGTGAAGGCTGATAGCTGGAAGGCACTAATAACACCAACACACAGGGTGACTGGAACCATGTAAAACAGCTAGAAACAGAAGAATAAAGGCATTTTCAGGTGACCATCTCTTACTGGTCTTACTAATTAGCATAGAAGGGCTCTACAAGTTAGCTTTTCCACATATGCAACATAATTACTCTATAAATTAGTACGAATTAGACAGAAGACCTCTGAGATTTCATAGTCCACACTTGCTGTGAAACTGGCCCTCTCGCACAAATGGACATGAAACAGCCTGTCAAAATAAAATCCAGTGACAGAATATTCCCTTTAATTCCATTTCTATTGACCTTTCTGATACATTCATTTAACAAGCTAACTCTTCCAGATAATGAGTCCGTATGGGACTATTGCTCCAAAACATCAAATTATACTGTGGATACGGAGTCTTGGATTCAGAAATAGTGGTTTCACTGATTGGTGCTTCACTCATAGGAGAATAGTAAGGATACAATTTAAAAAGAGACTTTAATGAAGGACCATGTGTGCTGATGAAGCAAATGACAACTTTTAATGGGAACAAACAGAATATTTAGAAGAGTTACAGTCATTAGACAAACAGGAAATCAGTTCTTCTGTTTAATTTCTTGACATAATGGTAACTAAATACTTAGGGGCGGGGGGAGAGGATGTGATTGGTACAGGGGATTCATATTCAAGTGAGATGGGTTCTGCTTGCAACTAGCAAAGGCAAGATGTGAAAACCTGTGCTCAGTCCTGTTCTCAGTGTCTGCCTGCACTGTGTATTGAAGCTGACCTCATTAGGGCAGTAACTGCTTCCATAAAACCTTATTCTAATATAACAGATTCGGAGATGCACCTGCAATAAACGCACCAAATCAAGGCCTAGCTAAATACTCAGTGTAGAACAACAACATCCTTACTGCTAAAATTAGACTTTCATACTGAATTACAATGCAAACCTGTTTAAAACTAAACCACAGGACATCACCTTGTTGCCAATGGGAAGACAGACTTTTTTTTAAGTGAAGGGCAATGGAGTGAAATGTAGACAGGTGTAATATTCTCATCTTGTTCACAGTGTACTGCATTCAGTGCCATATAAAAATATCATATCATACTACTCCAGAGATTTAGGTTTCAGTTATGCTGGAGCTGTTTAAAAAATATGGTAGAGAAACATCAAAGCACCTGAGTCTCAGTATGTTTCAACAGACCTGGATGTTTTTTCTAGGAATAAATAACTTTAAACATTACATTTTATTAGAAATTTCACCTGAAATCATGGTGTGTTATCAGTTGAGTGTGTACAAATAAAATGACCTTAATTTTGCCCCTCTAGTGACACAAACTTAATCTGAACAAAACTTCCCTCTTTGTCATGAAATTTTCTTAGCACTTGCACATTTTTCCATTTCTTGAACCTACTGAAGATTACCATTCACACATATTAATACAGTACAAACAGCTTGATTCTCATGACAGCAATTTCATAAATCAAATACTTTCACCAGTCTAGTAAAGATTATGCTACTGATAATACAGGACACAGCCTGTAATACTTAAAATATGTAGAGGGATTTCAAATTTGACTGCTCATATATTCATGCGTTCAGTGTCCCTAAATGATCTGCAGCACAATTAGCATTTAAAGCAGCGTCTGTTCTTTCCCAGATCATGATTGATCATGCAATACTGTGCTGAATTTGATAGAACATTTTGAAAGGAAGAAATTGGCAAAAAATAATGAGGAGTTGACTTTGCTGCACAAGGAGAAACTGAATGATGAAGGACTGAGTTTTTAACCAAGCTCTCTTATCTGACATGGCAGAAAAAAGAATACAAAGATTGACTGGCCAAGTAAATAACGTTTGAAGAAATGTGCTCTTACTTCAAGCTTGTTCAAGGGTGAAAATCTTGATTTCAAGCATGGATGGATGAAGCTCTAATGTTTCAGATTTAGAATAGTCTGAATGAGAACAGAGGGTGTTGCAAAAATCTCTGTTTCTGGCCAGGCTAGGTCACATCTGTGTTGCCTATACAAGGTCCCAGCCTTTCCTTCCATGACCCAGCATGTTAAGCAAGGTGCAGAAAGTTTATGACCCTTCTCTGTGGCCAGGAATCTTTCAGTTTTGAACAACCCAGGTGACTCCAGTTGTTCACTGTTGCCTCTAAAACCAACCTAAAACACCTTCTTTGAGAAGTGAACTATCAACACACTGCACCCTAGCTCTTTAAAAACATTAATTCTATCAATTTCCAAGAAGTAGATGACTTAACCTCAAATTGCTGCCAAACACTCAAATAATACTATAGCAAGATTCATGACAAATAAATTTTGAAAAACCTTTCAGTAAGGGACATATGTGTATGCCTTCTACATACATGTATACACATACAGATATATATATACACACGCGCGCACATATATACTGGAGCAATTTTTCATTTTAGTTTTTCGAGAGTCACTTTTGAAAAAGATATTTGAAGATAATTTCTGGAAGTCATGCTTAAATGGAATCCAAATGATCTCCATTACACAACCAATGAAAAATCACTGACTGGGGACTAGCACTGACTTGAGAGAGTTAATTCTATTTCATCACTTCTGCTTATCGGCCTGAACAGAAATCAACTTCTCAGGCTTGAAGAAGGTAAGCAAAAATTTCTGTTTCATTTACTTATGCTAGCCTAAGTCTGACCTGCCAAAATCAGGTCTCAGTGGCATTGTTGTCTTTACATTTGATTAAAAGGGTTAAGATTTAGGAAAAAATAATACATTCTGAGATATTTTCAAAAGAAGAGAAGATTTTAGATTTCTTAATCACCTGCATTCAGACAATACTATTTTAATGCTAACAGTGTTCGAAATTACTTTGTATGAGAAAAATAAATGTTCAGGACAGAGATTTCACCCATTCCTGATCTAGGTCACACTGTGTATGTGAACTCATAAACAATATTTTCTGCTGTCTATCTTGCCGGAAAGAAAAGGTACCAGTTATGACTATCTCTCAGTGTTACCTACCAACAGACAACATAATTCTGCTTTCAAAGTAGCTGACTAGTATCATCAGGCTTCTCCAATAATCTGAAAGATTTTGCCAGTGGCAACTCAAAGCAAAAGAGTTCCTGTTATGAATTGCTGTGTCAAAGATTTTCTCTTTCTAGGCTGATTAGCCAGCTTCCTTTTATTTCTAAAATAGTGGAGGTACTTAAGGTTAGCATATACTTTATGTTACAATTCAACTTTGGAAAACAAAGAACACAATCCCTGCCTTAAAGAATTTTATCTGACAGCAATAAAGTAGGAATGGTGTCCCAATGCTTGTTAACATGACAGCCAAGAGCTGTTGCTCTGCACGATCCAAATCTTATTCATGTGTCTTGTGACGATATCTCCTTTTACGAAAACTAGTTAAAAATTTACACCTGAATACATGCTGCCCCACTTGATACATACCATATCATAGCAGAAGTTAGCAAGCCAATAAGTTTTGTAACCCAGGCCTGTGATGTGCTGCAAGCGTTTTGTGCCAGATACTCTGTCTTCCACTATGCCACTTCCAATGGATGCAGTAAGGACAGAGAAACCCAGCATGATACACAGTGCTACCCCACACTGACGAACATTCTCCATTCTAGGGTACAAAGCAAAATGGCATAATGAAAACACAATGGGTAAAAAAACCTCACAAAACCCAAATATTGTCATGGTCAATTTCTTAACAAAATAGCACTAATAGGGCCTTAATCCTGTTCACAAACACCATGTTTGTATACTGTCAATATCTAATTAAAGAACAGGAGCAAGATGATGTGTTGTTATAAAACTATATGTAAGTTAGAGAACAGCCTGTGTTTAAAGTCTGAATAGTAAAGCAAATCTTTTCCAAATATTTCCCCGTCTACATAAAATTAAAGTTTTTAAACTGGACAACCAACCATTTAAAGCAGTTAACCTGTTTGAAAATGTCATGACAATCACTTTTTAAAGCACAGTCAGCACTAATTCACTATTTTTCTCTACAAAATAATGCAACCATATCTGATATAAACAGCAGACTTGACATATAAACACCAAACTAGAGGAAATGCTTCACTCAGTGGAACTGAACTGCATCTATCAAGTCAACACATCTATTGCATGCAACATACATGCTTATTAAATTAACATTTTCAATCTTCTGCTGAGTGCAGCTGTTAGATATTTTAAGTTTGCTCACATTTTGTCTTCATCCAGCAAGGCTCCTCCATATGGTTGGCTGTAGAGTGTGATTCCTGTAAAAAGAAAAATAAATTATAAAATATTAAAATCCTACATCAGGACTCCTTCTAGAGTACACTGTTGAACCATTATTAAACAAGATGAATGAAAAGGCTAAACACTTAATAAGCAACAGAGAGAGGTCAACCATCAAGCTGCCACACCATTTTCTCCTGTTGAATGATTTCCAGAGCCTGGATCCACCAGAATCTAATGAACAACCATAAGTAATAGCTACTGTTATGAATTCTGAACTGCAGAAATGAGTTCAACAATGTTGTATATTGCTGCAGGATCTACACAAAAGAAGAGACCAAATAGAAAACCTAAAGCAGAATTTGTTCATATAACCTGATATTCTGTAGTAAAGCAGGCAGTTATTGCAATGTGTATAGTTAGTATTTTTAGATTGCTGATGTTTTCCAGAGAAAAACTGTTTAGCTAAATTCACAAAGAAAAGGCATACATCAGATTGCAAACTGTAGAGCTTTCAATTTAAAAGATACCCAGTTTGGGAGACCAAAAAAAATGCCAAATGCCTTGGAATTGGTAGGTAGTTTATGGAGGGGAAAAAAAAGTGTGGCTTTTTGCTTCTTTTTTGTTTCAAACAAAAGAATAAAAATGGGGAGGGTGGCAGGGATTGGGAGTGCAAAACTTTTTCAGTGCAAAAGGTACTGTCCAACTAGTCTTGATGCTGTTTCTTACTTACTTCTGCATGTGTACCTGACAGGTGGGCCAGCTGTAATGTAAGACCAACTGGAAATTCATGCAGTGAGATCAAACCAGCACTACCTGATTAGCGTATCTAAAATAAATTATCCTCTTGCCAATTTAAAAAAAAAAAAAAATCAATCTGCCAAGCTCAAGACTGGAGCATCCCAAAGAGAAAGAAATCAAGTAAGAGAGCTAGGAGACCTTCATGGACGAGCACGGAGATAATGAATAAACTTAAGCGGAAGAAGAAAGCATATAGAACATGGAAGAATGGGCTAACCACTTGGGAGAAATACAAGAATGTTGTCAGAGTTGTAGGGATGTGATAAGGAAAGCTAAGGCCTCCTTAGAATTAAACCTGGCAAGGGAGGTCAAGGACAACGAGAAAGGCTTTTTCAAGTACATTGGAGGAAAAAAGAAGACCAGAAGAAATGTGGGCCCACTGCTGAATGAAGGGGGTGCCCTGGTGACTGAGGATATAGAGAAGGCGGAGTTACTGAATGCCACCTTTGTCCCAGTCTTCACTGCTAAGACCTGCCCTCAGAAGTCCCAGAGCTTGAAAACCATAGAGGAAGTCATGAGAAATGAAGGTTTTCTTCAGTTGAAAAGGATTGGGCTAGAGATCAATTAAGCAAACTGAACATCCACAAATCCATGGGCCCTGATGGAATGCACTCACAAGTGCTGAGGGAGCAGGCGGAAGTCGTTGCCAGGCCACTCTCCATAATCTTTGAAAGGTCCTAGAGAACACGAGAGGTGCCTGAGGACTGGAGGAAAGCCAATGTTACTCCATTCTCGAAAAAAGGCAAGAAGGAGGACCTGGGTAACTATAGGCTGGTCAGTCTCACCTCCATGCCTGGAAAGATGACGGAACAACTTGTTCTTGGTGCCATCTCAAAGCATGTTGAGGAAACAAAGCTTATCATGAGTAGTCAGCATAGATTCAACAAGGGGGAGTCATGCTTGACCCACCTGATACCTTTTATGATGGCATCACTAGATGGATAGAGAGGAAGGCAGTGGATGTGGTCTACCTCGACTTCAGCAAAGCTTTTGACACGGTCTGCCATGGCATTCTCATAGACAAGCTTAGGAAGTGCGGCCGGACCACTGGGCAGTGCGGTGT
>NW_010256490.1:0-206 GCF_000690775.1 Eurypyga helias
CCTGGAGCTGTAACACACACCCCTCCCCCCTCACTCAAACATAAGTATTCTACTTAAATACTTTATTTTTCATGCTCGGTTGGTCTGTTTTGTAACGGTTTTCAGGTTTTTTAACGGTTTTCAGGTTTTTTGCCATCGCCAACGCATTTTCCTGGGAGCGACGGCCCGGGCAGGAGGCAGGACGGGGGTGGGAGGACACGGGGACA
>NW_010256490.1:265-568 GCF_000690775.1 Eurypyga helias
CCCCACGGGGAAGGGAGAAGCCTCGTCCGGCCCGATCTGGGCCACAAACTGCTCCTGGGTGGGTGGGGGGCATGGAGAGGCGTCCCCCCGTCACCCCCCGCCTTCCTCCCTGCGGTGACGAGGAGGATGGAGCATCCTCCACTGGGTCCCGTCCCCTCCCGCCAGTGTCCCGTGTCCCCACCGCCGTGGCAGCGCCGTGGGAAGGTGCGAGAGGAGCCCGGGGGGTGCCGAGAGCCGGGGTGTGGGTCCCTGGGGTGCTGCTGGGCTGGTCCCCGCGTCCCCGTGGGGTGACAGAGCGGACGG
>NW_010256491.1:0-10067 GCF_000690775.1 Eurypyga helias
CCCTCCAGCGTGTCGACCATGAGCCCCAAGTCCTGCAGCAACCCCTGGGGAGCAGCCGGGCTGGGGTGACACCAGCAGGGATACCTCCCCTCCTGCACCCTTTTGCAGCATGGCAGCCAGCCCTGCTTGGTGAGCAAGGTGATGGGGTGTGGGAAACAAGATGTTGGTGGGTTACCTGGTTCCTATAGGTGCCCCCTGCTCAAAGGAGAGGCAGTAGAAAGCGTGCTCTGGCTGGCTGCTGGCGGGGAGACAGGCACCTCTCCTGAGCATGTACCGGGCCCCCGGTACACACATCCCCTGTCTCATGAGGCAGACATGTCCCCATGTCCCAGCCTGGCAGGCACGGAGACCGCAGAGGGTGAGCTGAGCTGGCTGCAGGGACCCCAAAGCGTTTGGCCTCACGCTGGTGTGACCAAGTGACTCATGTCACCCTGGTTTTCTGAAGAATAACAGGCATCTCCAAGCCAGGGTGAGGCTGAGTCATTCTGGCCAGAGCGGGTGTACGCAAGGTGCAAGGGGCCATCTCGGATCTGTCCGTAGCGGGAGCGAGGCCACAATCAAATCCGCGCGGCTGTGGGCTGGGTGGGAGGAGGGCCTGGAGCTGTGCCGCAGCAACAGCATCGCGTCAGCGTGCTGCCTGTTGCAGCGCGGCTGGAGACTTGGCTCCGAACGAGAGGTTACAATAATCCCTCCCTGTCCTTCAGGGGTTTGAATTTCCACTATGAGAAACACGGGCTTGGACGGGAGATTTCTGCCTGAAGTGCTGCAGTTCTTCAGGGCAACGGAGAGAGCAAGTCGTGCCTATTCCGCCCCCAAAATCCATCCTGCCTCTAGCACCAGGCACACTATTTGCTGCCTTCCCCTCAGTTTGCACTTAAACCTTTTGTGTTTTGCCTGTGTTACCTACAGAGACACTTTCCAATCTGGGTAGTTCCCCTCTTGAGAGTGATAATTGAAAAAAAAATACAAACCAGCCTTATCAATTTGTACTGTTTTGTACATCAAACCTGTATCGACAATCACAGTTATTTGTAAATCGATTCTATGGCTTTCATATTAAATACTATTTCTAAAAGCCCTAAAGAGAAGATGAGACCTTGTTCTTCATCTTAAATGTGATGGAAACCTCAAGATTTCTGTGCAGGTGGCTGCACTGGGCAACACTGACAAGCACTCACAGTAGTTACTCCAGTAAAGCTCCAGAGCTTAGAGCCAAGTTACTGATGAAAAAAACCCACATTTTCACTTAAAAATAATAATATATATTTCCAGGCCTGGGATATGTGTGTGGGGGGAAGTGTGAAAAATGAGCCTACAAGCCTCATATTTCTCCAACTAAGCAGCAAATAAAAATCCTGCAGATTCCTTAAAAAAAAAAAAAAAAAACCCAAAAAAATACCGCAAACTCAAACCTTGGGGTTTTTTTTAGCCATCTTCATGGCACTTGAAAGCCTCACATCTGATTTTTTTCCTTTCTTTTTTTTTTTTTTTAAATTACTTCCCTCTTTCATAAAAAACACCCTCTCCCACACCCACCCTCCCCCCCCTGACCCGAAAACTGAGGGGCTGGCAACGAAAAAGCAGCCATTAATCCACCCATCAAGTGGTTCTGAAAATACAACCTGTGGCAAGGGAGCTGAGATGGATGGTGGTGCCGGGCTGGCTGTGTACATAGCCAGGGAGGAGCCTTCTATATTTAAAGGGTAATATGGTGGTTAGAGCAGAAAAATAAGACAAGTGAGTCTGTTAATTAGGAATAGAAAGCCTCAGTCTGCAGCTCTGGTACACATCACACTTTCCTGCAACCCTTGGCTTCCTCTCCACCCTGGTTATTTCATCTTTCTTGTTCATCTTATATTTGATTATGAGGTCTTGGAGGCTTTCATGTCCCAGCACAGCAGGGCAGTCAGCTGTAACGACCTTTCCTACCCTTCAGGTCCCTAAAAGCATCACTCCGTGATCCCCACAGTAAGTGGCAACGGCTCTCGCAAGTGCCCGGTGTTAGGCGAGATGCCTTTGTCTTCAGGGTGCCACTTAACAGCAAAGGATCATCTGGTGGGGGTGTCAGCCACCAGAAGGTGACATTTCTTTGAGGCATTGACTTCCAAAATTTTCCTATACTCAGTGTCACAGCGATGTTCTGCTCGAGCAGCCTTGACAAAGCCAAAATATGTGACCTTCAAGATTTCATAATCAATGAGCTCTGTAACTTGTGGCTCCGTGTGGGACTGAAGGAGTCATACCAAAATTTGGGAGAGCAAGGACTGCTGTGTTGTTTTTGGCTTGGTATTTGAAGCAGGAAGTGCCCGAGGTCTCAGGAAGCCATTTTCCACAAATCCAGCCTAATTTTGGCAAATTCAAGAGGCTTGGAAACGACAGCCAGCTCTTACATGACCTCAGTCACGTGGAAGTGGGAGGGTGGGAATAAGTCTGGATCCAGGGTATCTGAGGGTTTCCTCATTGCTGACAAACAGCCCGAGTTTTACAGAACAAATGCTGCAACACGTCTGGCCCAGCAGCTCAGAGCTGCTAAGCCTGGGGCTCTGTGTGCAGTACCGGCTTTGGGCCTCTGCCGTGTGCAAGGCTGGCAAGCACCACGCAAGGTGAAGGTGCTGCCCCATCCCTCCGTGACAGGTAGCACTGGTTGTGTGCTTGCCTAGCACTCAGAGAGGCTTTTTCTTTGTAGGCTAGCAAGGCATGCTTCCCTGCTCTGGTGAGACAGGGAAAGGCTGTTTCGGGTTCATCCAGCCAAAGCAAAGGCTGGAATGTGGCTATCTCGGAGAACATCCATATCTCCTCATCCCACACGCACGGCAGTGCTCCCAAAGGCTGCAGCGGACTACCAAACCTGACTCCAGCTGCTGTGTTTCTCCACAGCTGAGAAACCATCCTGCCACGATCGGGTAGCATCAGAGGTCCAATACACTTAACACCAGCCATCTGTAGAGCTCTCTGCTCCACCCACAGCCTTAAGATATCTCTTCTCCTCAATAATTCAGTGCCTTTAGCTATGCACGGTGAAGATTTGGCTCCTTTCAGTGGGTAATTGGCCTCCCAAGCAGCAAGCAGAGGTTTCTCAGTGCTGTAATGCTGCTCATTCCCTCCGGGATGGGCTTGCCTCAGCAGATGCTGGAGGCAGAAATTTCCCCTTGGTGCTGGAGAGCTGCCATCCCTACCTGCACCTCCTTGAAAAAGCCAGTTTTAGCAAAGCTGTAGCCCTTCAGATTTACTCTCCTGCTGCGATCGCTGGTGGAACCCAGCGTGGGGCATCCTGGGGCTTCCCAACGACAGCTGGTGTGGGGCTGCCCTATTAGTGTGGGGCAGCTCCACACCCCTGGCAGCTTCCTATGGCTGGTGGTGCTGAGCTGATTTATCATCCGTGGTTCCCTCTGTCCTGTGGCTGCTCCCGGCTGTGCCAGCGGCCGGAATGAAAGAGCCTGTTGTTCCCCGCGAGGGGTATAGCCTTGCCGGGTATATCATGTCCTCATTAAGGAAGGTCTGCTTATCTCCTAACCTGCGGTGGGGGTTGCAGTGTGCCCTTGGTTGTGTCTCCATTTGACTGTACAAAGCAGCCGGGGATGGAGTCTGGACACAGGGAGCATGGGGGTGCACACACACACACATACGCCCTGTCCCTGCGGCTGGCCAAGGACCGGGTGACCTGCACACCCTCTGCGCCAGCCTTCAGCCCTGAAACACGGTCATCGGAGAAAATTTAATTAGACAGCAAGAAACAAGCAGAAGACATACGGAGTTAAATGGGTGGTTAAAGGAAAGAAGAGTAGGAAGGTGGGTTTTTTAGCTCCCCCACGGGCAGTGAAGATGCCCCTCCTGCTGCTGTACCTGAGAGCACTCACAGCTGCAGGCACGCTCTCTTCACCTTTAGCCTTGGCTGCGTTGGTTTTTAAAATTTCTCTTAAATTAACTGCTATTCATACATGAGGAAAGGCCAGAAATAAACTGATAATCCGAGTTGCCCACCAGCTGAGATGTCCAGCATGAGCAGGAGCCTGGGACAAGGCTCCGCGGGCAGGAGGGGCTGTACCAGGGGGTGGCGGGGACGGGAGAGCCAGGGACACCGACGTGCACCCCGAGGTCCCTGAGCAGAGGAGCTGGCTGCTCTTCCGTGAGCCGGCCCCAGGGGTGGGGGACAAGGGACACCTGGAAGGCCATGCAGGGAGGGGGGGTGGCCAGCGTGCACTGGGTCCGGCACCACCAGCTCTGAGCCGGGCACCACAGCCATCTCACCGGCTCTCCCGCCTGCCCAGCGTGCGGCCACGTTTGTGACTTCTGCTGCAGTAGTTTTCCATCGGGGTACGGGTGCGAGGCTGGGTATTTTCCAGAACGCAAGACAGAAACGTTGACATCTTCCAGGACACCCCGTAGTCATCAGCTGGTGCAGCTGACTCATTTTTATCTTGTTTAGAGGGCTGGGCCTGCCTCCATGCCCCCCCACCCCTGCGTCTCACCCAGGCGCAGCCGCTGCCTTGCCTCCTTTCCCAGGGTTTCTTGCCTGGCCTCTTTGCATCCCCCAGTTTGGCCCATCAGGGCCCCCTGCACTCTCCCAGCTGCCCACAGCTCCCCTAGCACTGCGCTAGTGCTTTCGGATGCGAGTCCTGCCATGCCCTCAGTGCAGCATCCTCCCCCCTGCCTCACCACACCTGCACTCCCGGCTGCCTTTCGCCTTTCTCTGCGAGGGAGGGACGTAATATTTCTCCTTTTTTAAGCGGCCTTAATTGCTTACCTTGCATTTTTATGAAATTGGGATATCTTTGCTTTGTGTCTGCCATTTCTGAGCCCCTGCAACCACCCCTTTCAGCCAAGCTCTGGTGCGAATCTGTGCTCTCCCACCCCACCCTTGACCCACATTAGGCCCAGAGAGGCGGCAGCCTTCGGACACCCTCGTCCTTTCTTGTCTCGGAGGGTGAAACGAGGGCTGTGGCGCTTCTCCAGTCTAGTGGCTTTGCAGCTCCGTGGGCACCCGGTCATTATCTTAATGAGCAGGCTTATCTCGGGATCTTTTCCATGAGAGCAGCGCACAGGCAGCAAGAAGGTGGGCTGTCCCCTAGGCCTTTTCCAACAGCCCTTTCATTCCCCTTCGCATTCTCCCTCCTCATCCCTCCATCTCAGCTCTCAGCCGGCACAATTCCAGCCGGCGTGGGCACGTGCCACTTGGGCGCACGTGTCCGTCCTGTTTACCACCATAAAAAGAACCAGTGGAAGGAGACGTACAAATGCGAGCAGAGATGCTGGGAGGCGAGCGCAGGGAGAGGCACACGAGCGTAACCGAGCAGAAGAATACAGATGTGCGTAGATGTGCGTGTAGCCGCTAGGCAACCCGAGCAGTTATTAAGAGCAAGACACGCACTGGGGCTCAAGGAGACATGCAAGGATGGGTGCACGTGCTGGCAGGCACGGGGGGACGGCACATCTGCAAATGCCTAGGAAGAGACGGACAGGCGTAGCCAAGCAGAGGGATACCAGGCAGGCATAGAGGGACAAGGACGGGAAGGGTTGCAGAGGCATGTGGTGAGGAGCTGCCGCGCAGCGTGTGCGCGCAGGCGTGTGTCGTGGCCCCTTTTCCCGAGGGAAGGGGTGAGTGGCTAGATGACTCCGGCCTCCTCCCCGGCCGGATCCAGACTGTAGACAGCAGCTGCTTTCAGCGCCGGGACCCACCCGGAGCAGTGGCACTCATTTATAGACAGTTTCCTGCCCTTGGCTGCCTTACAAAACCTTGCAGCAAAAATTATGGTGAAAGAAGGTTTTTTTGAATGTTGAATGCTGACCTGCACAAGCCCAAACCCGACGGCCCAGAAATGTGGGCTCGGTAATGCCTCCTTGTATAATGAGGAGGCGAAGTAAAATCCTTGCTCAGTCGGGAAATTTGGAGGCTGTCTCCCGCCTGGAGTACTTGCTTGGCAGCTCCTGCCTCTTGCTGTAGACTTGACCCGACTGATCCTCTTCCTCTTGGCACCTTAACCTCCCTGACCCATCTCCCCTCCCTCCCCTGAGATGGAGAACGGTAAAATCCCAGTTTTCCAACAGGAAGGTTTACGGAGCCCCTTTGTAACAGGAGCTCCAAACCAAGTAAGAGCAGCAAACAGGGCTGCACAGAGGTGCCCTGCCCAGAGCTCACCTCGCACACCTCCTCCTCTTGCTGCTCAGGCACTGCCGATGGGAAACCAAATCCCCATCGTTCACCCTGAGCCATCAGGGTCCGCTGGTGGTCACTTCCCGGAGACAATGGCTTCATTCGTTGGACCAGTGGACGGCTTTTGGCACGGGAGCCAAATCGGTGAATGGAAACATCCTCCCTGGGAGCTGCAGTGACATCCTGCTATTGTTGGCACCCCTTGGCAGGTTTGTTCAGCTGCTTTGTACCAGTTGACATCTCCGGGCTTTCATCAGTGCGTCAGTATTGCCATAAGGCACACGGGCTTCCTGACCTAGTGCCCAAGGAAAGCCCTCTTCTCCTGTTTACGGTCAGGATGTGAAAGTAAAGGAAGTTGAAATGCTTCTCAGGAATCCACTCCAGGCTTTAATCACTACTGTCACTGCTAGAAGACATGGGGAATGTTGAAAAATAATCACCGTGCTGTGTAATAGGATGCAGATGTTCAGGTTGTGATCTATCCAGACACTGTGACCTCCTGGCTACTGGAAGACAAGCCCTAATCAAAACTCTGGAGCTGAAAAAATTTCTCCCACAAGCTTCCAAGAAATTGGGAAGACCTTTGTGTGTGATTAGTAGATATACATTGGCTCAGACCAGGACTTTGGTTGGGGTAGGACAGATCTCTGGGCACAGCATGAGAGAGCCGCAGTGGCCTCTCCTTGTTGTAGTATCACTGCGGCTGGGGGGGACGGGCGTGAATTGCTGCCTGGTGCTGGGGTCCACCTCCAAGTTCAGCCCTAAACGTGCAGGGATGCTGTGTAGGGGATACAGGGGAATCTGTGATGCTGGGGCATCCCCGGTCACAAAGGCGGGGGTAGAGGTGACATTCCCGCAGTGGCAGCTCCTTCTGCCTCCACGCAGCCCACCTCTGGGCACAGCGTAGGGCAGCCCGGGTTAACCACGGCTGGAGCTGCTTTGGCAAGGTCCCTGGCAAGACACGAAAATTGAAATTCTGAGCATCTTGTAAGCTGTAGGGTGTTAAGGTACATACACATACGCTGCGTGTGCACCCCCACCTCCCTGCGCAGGAGTGCGGGTGGATGAAGCCCTTCCCTTTCCGTGCGTGATGGCTGCGTTTGTCCCATGCTGCTCTTTCCCACGCTGGAACCGGCTGTCTGGGAGTCACCAGGGCAGCTTTGGGAAGCGCAGAGGAGGAAAGTGCCTTCTCCTACAGACCATCGCAGTCCTGCTATACCCCTGCGAGGCAGAATTGTGCAGGCCTCCTCCAGCTACCACAGTGAGCCTTCCTGTGGCCACGAGAGAGCTGGGCTGGGGAGAAGAGCTCGAGGCAGTGCCACTGCAGCCAACTGTGCCTTCCATTCCGGCCTCCTTCTCCCCTCTCCTCCAGCCCTCAGCACTCCTGGAGGCATCTACGCTGGCTATTTCAGCTGGGGACCGCTGAGCAGGGCAGCCCTGCTCTCTGAGGAGGAAGAGAAGGCAGAGAGATGAGGGGATTGGGACTCCCTTCATCTTCCCACGGAACCCAAGCTCCCAGTAACAGCTGAGGCACTGGCCAAAATCACCAGCCAAGCAGCACAGATGCTCTCCTCTCCATACACATGTTGTCGGTGCAGACAGCTATGGCAAATCCAAAAATAGCAAAGCTAGATAAATACAGAGAAAATAGTTTACAGATTTCCGAGAGGGTGACAAACAGCAGTGCTTGCTAAGGAGGGCAGCTTGCTTTAACCCGAAGGCCTCTTCTCTCTGCAGATTCTTTCCCCAGACAGAATAAAAGATAATTTAAAGCAAAGTGACCTGAAACTTGAAGACTGTTCGGCTGACAGAAAGTGATGCGGGGGGCTGTTCTGCAGCAGACACAAAATTTGGGGTGAATACATGCCTGCAAGACCAAGAACAGCCTAAGCCTCAAGTTTTCCACAGCTCCATCACTTTCTGCCTGCTGAAAGCCTGAGCGAGTAGCTATTTAAAGCATATAGGGAAGGAAATATGGAATCTGAGTGGAGCAGGGAACCCAGATGCCTGCTTTTTCTGCCAGCTCTGCCGCAAGCTTCCTGCATGGGCTGGATAAATCGCCTTGCTTCGACATACCTGCACGGATAGAGATCATGGTACCAACTTCACTGGAGTCAGCGAGGCACGTGCACCTGCCACCTGAAGTCAGCAGCACCTGGAAAACCTTCACACACTGCAAATAGACTATTTTAAAATCAATATTTTTGGTCATAGCCGATCCTCGTGCTGTACTTGATGAGGACGAGGGAAAAGCAAAGCTGTATGTTGCCTGCTGGGGATGTACCATCCTCTGCCAGTGGTCCCAGAAGGCAGAGGGGTACGGCTGAGGTTGGGGAGGCAGCAGAGGGGCTGGGCGCTGTCCTCATTTTACTGACAAGTAGGCACTGGGCGCTGGCAAACACCTCAGTGTAGATAGCCGAAACTCCTCCCCGAGCCCCTGTGCTTTCAGTAGTGGGGGCACGGGGGCACCCAGCTGCTGCACCCCATACTGGGCAGCCCCGGGGACACTCGCCCGGCTGAACCCCAGCTTGGCTTTCAAACCAGACCCAGCGTACTATGCTGGAGACCCTGCCGGTGCCCCTTTCTGAAAGGAGCATTGTTATTCCACGGAAATGACCTTTGGAGTCCAAACGTCTACAAAACCACGTCAACAAACCCACCCCTAACCGCTCTGTAAGCAAAAACAAATGAGCTCTTATTGCTGCACAGCTCTATCCAGGGATGCTGCCGGTAATCTTCCACGCTTCTCCCTTTGGCAGGTCGGTCAATACATGGTGCTGCCTTAACTCACCGCTACCACGCGGCTGAGAAGGGCAGGGACACCGGCAGGTCCCCTCCCACGCCTCACATTTAATTTGCCCTCAGAAAAAACAATCTGAAAATGACCAGAAAAAAAGAAGAAAGCAGTTTTTGTTGCTTTAAAACTCTTGAGCAGGAAGCAAAAAACTACTGCAAGACTGAAGTATATTATTTTATATTTTAAAACACCCACTGTTGTCTCACTAGGGCTCTCCTCTCCTTTGCCTGCTATGAGCTGCTGCCTTTTTTCAAGCATCTCCCTTGGCTGTCACTCCAGCTCTGCTTCATCCGCCTCTTGGCTGGGCAGTGAAAATGAACCAGCAAATTTGGAAATGGGTTGCTCTGGCGGCGCTGCTTGTTTGCTTTCTTTTTAGACCATCCAACTCTTTGCTTGGACCTTCATGCCCACAGAGAACGAAGCACAAAGAGTTTTCCAGCCACGCTTTGCGGTAACAAAAAAGGTGTGTGCCCCTATTCCCTCTCTGCCTCCCTCCTCTTGTACAGCCCAGGCCAAACATGGGCTGTGTTAAAAGTTTGTGACCCTTGCGTGGTATTTTTTGAGCCTTTCCAAGCCAAACCCAGGGACTTTGTTTCCAAACAAACTTTGAATTTTCCAGTGGGGGCTGGATAATCGCAGTGCAGAGGAGGACACTAAAACCAGAGCTTGTGCCCCAGAGTCGCCTATGTCCCTCATCTGGGAAAAACCCAAAAGCTTGCCTAAGGGCGCGTTGCCGGCTGCAAGAGGCAGGTGGTCAAGCGACCTGCTTGCCTTGAGGATGATGGTATTCCAGCAGCTATTTTAGGAGGCAGGAGGGGACTTCCCAGGGCAGCCAGGGGAGGAGGGCCGACCCGAGGAGGGGGCTCTGGTGTGGCCAGTGGCAAGCGTGAAGCACCACCGGACCCCTCGTCCTGGCACTGGAGGGCAAAGCGCCTTGGAGCAAATCTCCACGGGTACTGCCAGAGCCGGCCCTTGGAGCTCTTGGCCCTTGGGGGTGCAAATTGAAGGGGGCGGCTGTGCAGAGGGGCACGGAGCAGGTACTAGCCCCTAGCCCCTGCACAAGCCTGTACCCATGGCAGGGAGAGACCTACCAGCTTGGGGAGACAAGCTCTCTCCTCC
>NW_010256491.1:10135-17076 GCF_000690775.1 Eurypyga helias
GAAAAAGCCTGTACCCATGGCAGGAAGAGACTTCCCAGCTTGGGCAGACATGCTGTCTCCTCTCCCTAATTGCAGCCTCGCGCAGGGCTCGTGTGTCCCAGCGCGGGAGCTGGCTCCTTCCCCTCCATCACATTGTCTCTTCCCACAGCCTGGCTCCCATGGGGCTCATGGCCTTTCCTCTCCAGCTCCCAGCCCAGCTCTGCCTTGCTGGTTCTGTCTCGTGCCTCGCATCTCAGCGTCGTCTCCTCTCCTTTCCCTCTCCTCTTCATTCAGATTTTCCTTCTTTTAGCCCCCACCTTAGTGTCCTCCCTTACACCGGCTTTTGCACAACAGTCCAAGTGGTGGGGCTGCGCTGGGGAGACGCAAAGGTGGGCTCCCAGCTCCGGGGGCTTGCCTCCATCCCCTTCACCTTGTCATCTGTGCTGCTGGGCTGTGGAGGCCCTGACCATGCCTGCCTGGCAGGGATGAGAGGCCCCGGAGCCCATCTGGACAATAGCAGCACTGTGCTGGAGAAAAGTGGCTCTGTCTGGCTGCAGCCATGCTCTGCATCCACGGAGCATGCGGGAGGGCAAGGGTGTCCCTCCGCTGTCCTGTGCGCTGCTTGTTGGGGAGGATGGAGGGATCAATGCCTGAGACCTCCGTCACCCCGCTCCCTCCTGAGCTGTGAAGGCTGGTGCTGCTTTGCAGGGACAGGGTGGCTCTGCATTCACCAGTGCTGGCTGGGCGGGAGCTTGGACCTTTGCTCTGCTACAGGCTCCTGGGAGAACCTCAGGCACGTCCCTTGGGCCACACTGGTGCTCTGTGGTCCCTGCAGGGCATTGAGGCTGCCCAGGCCAGCCGCACAGCTGGGTCCCTGCAGCTCTGCACTCAGGGTATGGGCAGGGAGCCCAGGCACGGAGCCATGCTGGCATGCCCCAGCCCCACACCAGCACCACGCACAGGGCCATCAGATGCACCAGCTCGGGGGTCTCTGAAGGCAGCCGCATGCTGTGCAGGTTGGGAAGACCCCCAGACTCCCCGTGTCTTTTGCCCAGGTGGCAGTGGAGGGGGCAGCGGCACAGCCTCACTCATGGGGTCCATCAGACAAACCTTCTCCAGATCCCGGCTGGGCTCCTGGCATCCCTGTGGGCTGGTATAAAAGGTGCCTTTCTCAGCCCTCTCCTCGTCCATGAGCTCTTCACAGAGCAATGCCTTCCTGCAAAGGAGTGATTGCAGCACCAAGATGATATTGCAGCCACTCACAAAGTGGCGGTTGCACCCAAGGACCCTGAGGAAGGCAGGAGGAGGGAGGATCCTGCTGTAAGCCCACAGGAGAGCTGCTGCTCACAGCATGATGGCAGAACTGGGTGGGCAGTAGGACTTGCTCCGTGGCCTTGCAGCACCCCTGGGAGGGTTGGGAATCAGGAGCAGTGTGGGGCTTGCCCATATGTAGGCATTCCAAGCTCTGTGCCTCACCTAGAGAAAGAAAAGGCAGCTCTTCCCAGACTGGCTGGTGCATTACCTGACATCACCGAAAGGAAGAAACCACAGCTTGCTTCCTTCTGAGCGGTCCCTAAAACACAGTTTGTGCTGAGGCAGAGCCAACCTTGAAAAGCTCTTTCTCATCAGAGCTATAGACCTCCATCAAACCCTGCCTTGGAAAACACTCCGATATCTTTCCTTCCTCTAAGTTTGCCACTGTAAAAATCGTTTGCAGAGCTCGCTGCTTCACAGCTCGGGGCTGTAACACGGTTCGGGAGTTTTAGACCCCTGAGGGTTGGTGCCACGCTTCGTTCAGCTGGGGCCCTTCCAGGACACCGGCCTTCTCGCTCTGGTTAGGCCAGGGAAGCAGTGGGTCGGTTTGATGGAGGCCGGGAGGAGATGCGCTGCTCGGTTACTGCAGGGCAGCTCGAGATGCTGCGGCCGGCTGACCTGTCGCCGCAGGTTTGTTATGGCAGCCGTGCGCCCAGCGTCGCCGTGTGCCCACTTGTTTGGTGGGTGACGGTGATGGTCTGATGGTGGCTGAATCACTCGCACTGATCTCCCACATATTCCTCTTCCCTTCTCACCTCTGGATGGCCACAGCAGGTGTCTTCTGGAGAAGGAGGAAACACAAAGGGCTCCACAAGACCACAGCAAGGAACGAAGGGCCTGATTAGGTTTCCTGGCGTGCCCCGACTCCTTCCACCCCATGTGTGCACACACATGCCATGGGCACCATGCCTATTAAAGAGCCTTCTCTGCAAGCTTTCTGTTAGCTCATAGAGAAAGAGAACATCCCCTCCAATTCATGCATTGAATTGAACCTGGGCCTTCCTGCTTCTCCCCTACTGGGACTAGAAGACCAGGCTGGGAGTCAAGGGCCAGGAGGAACCCCGAGTTTCCCAGGTGTCCCATCCCATTTGTAGGGGCTGCGGTAGGCATACAGGGAAGCTCACTCATGCAGGGTGAGCAGGGCTCATATTGGGACATCCTGGGGACAGTCCTTCCTTCATCCTCATCAAAACAGATCCAAATCCAGCTGGCTTCCCAGCAGCAGAGCTAGGAATGGCCTGAGCAACCGTCAGGCTGCAAGCCAGTCACTTTGTGGTGCGACGCTTGCAAAGCCTGGTTCCTCAGCTCCAGCAAGCCCTCCGTCTGGGACAAAAGTCCTGAAACAATGGCCCAGCTTCCCAGGAGCCAGTGACCTAAAGGATGCCGTGAGCTATGGCAGTCGAGCACGCAAGGATTAATGACTGCTAGAGGAAGCTGCTCTCCAGCCGGAGCTTCCCTGCGAATCCGTGGGATTTGGCTACACAATAGCCAGAAGGAGCACGTGGTCTCCTTGGCTTTTTCTCAGGGCCTAGGTAAATAATCCCCTTCCACGGGAGCCGTATGGATTCCCATAAAGCTGAATAGCAAAATCAGTTCCCAGGCTTAGGGTTAATAAGCATTGTTTCCCAGGCCACGTAATTATTATTTTGACTGTCAGGAACCCAGGAGAGAGAGGGCAGACACAACATTTTCCCGATCAGCTTAGGGAGAGGAATTTAATTCCACTTAAAAGGAGCGAGCTGTGAACCACTAAGCACACCCCAACCCTCGGGAAGGGAGCCCGGCTAGTGCCCGCGTTCTTGCGGACCCACGGCCCCCAGCACTACCAAGGACTCCTAAGAGACACCACGTCTCCACATCTCATGAATTTGTCTCCCGGTCTCCAGATGCCACAAAAATGCTTTGGAAGTTGCTGCAGGGCAGAGGGAAGAGGGGAGGGAGGAAGGAATGTGCTCAGCCCTGCAGGGGAAAGCGCAGCAGCTCCTGGGCGAGGGGTAGGAAGAAGCAGGGTGCGGGGTTTGCTGTGGCCAAGGTGCAACTGTTTTGCATGGCGCACGCAGGGGACGGCACCGGGTGATGCGACCCGCTTCACAGGGAAGCTGGAAGCCAGGTCTCTCCAGCTAGGGGTGGGAAGGCAGCTATGGGGAGCTGGCAACACCGGGGCTTAAGCAGGGAGACAAGGAGGAAGGGAATCCCTGCAGCTCTGACATGGGTAGATGGTGCAGAGCACCAGTTAGATCACGCTTCTTGGTTCCCAACAAATTAATTATCATGGCTGAAGAAAAACGAGGCCGTAGGCAAAATCCTGCCTTTACAGGTCGGAATAATTACCCTGGCAGCAGGGGTGGGACCAGCCTCAGATATCACCCGAGAGGAGACGGGCGGCTGGAGCCCGTACAGTCCCACGGCACAGCGGGGCACATGCCAGCAAGCCCGTGCAAAGACACAGGAGACGTGCCTCGCCGCTCACACGTGCCAGAGCCGGCCTGTTGCAGCCAAAGCCTGCCCTTGGGAGCAGCAGGGCTCCGGCTCTCGGAGGCGCTGGCTCCGCGGCACAGCACGGCATACTTGCTGGAGCAATGCGCGACGCGGTTTGCAGGATGCACACCCGTGCGTTTGCACGCCCCCCTATCTGGGGTGGCACTAGGAGAGGGAAGACACGGTGCAATGTGGTGAACACGCGACTGACTTGGCAACTTGGGACACCAAAAGGTGATGCTTGAAACACGCACAGGGTGAACAGTGGCTGTGCGGGTGTCCTGTCTGGTGGCTGTTTGGACTCAGGTCTGGCTTGTGCCGTTTATCAGCAGTGACATCACCTTGTTGTCCACATTGGTCCATGCTTCGTGGACGCTTCGTGTCTGGGGGAACAACGGCTGGGAGGGAGGCAGTCACTCGAGTGGATTTGTCCATCTCCTCTTTCCCAGGCTCCTCAGAGGGTGTGTGGGTGTTCGCCCCGGCGATCAGAGCCTCCCACCCGTATCTCCTTTACATATGCCCCTGCTGAAAGGGTTTCACCTCCTGAATATTGTGTAACTGCTTTCCAGTGCCAGCACCAACGTTGGCTGCTCAGGTTACCGGAGGTTTGCAAGAGCCATGTGAAGTAAAGGAGCAGCATTTAAGGGGGCACAGCCGCAGCCCCTGAGGGTCTGCTGGTAGCATCAGGGCAGCAAAATCGGCTGGCTGAATGCAAAGGCAGGTATGTGCTGGGCTTGCGGAGGAATCCGCGTGGTCAGAGAGATAAAGCAAGATCGGGAAAGGTTACTTTTAGCAGGTTTGGGGTGCAGGCAACCGAGGCGGTGACTAGCCTGAGGTTACACACTGCAGCAGAGCGTAAACACAGCCTCCTCCCCTGGTAAGGACCAGTGGTGTGCTCTTGGCTGCAGCCTGGTTTCAAGGCAGTTTGTGGTGACTGTTCTCAGAGCCATGCTATGGAGGGAAAAAATGCTGGCTTTTCTGCTTCCAGGTCTGAGCAAAGGGTTTTCCAGCTTCACGACTTTTCTTGCAAGCAAGCATAGGTTTGCTCTGAGGCTCATGGGAGATTCCCTCAGCCCCTGCAACTCTGCCAGCAAAGGGGGAGCCAAGGTCAGGGGGTCTGCCTTGTGCCCATTGCCAGGATGGTAACATTGCCAGTCAATGCAGAAAAATAAATGCCTTTTCCCTGGATCCACTTCTAGGACAGTTCAGTCGTCATGGGTCCCATGGGTGAGATGCTGGCTCAAAAGGGAATCTTCTCCAAATAGACCTTCTCTGGGGACTTTCCTGGCATTGCGTCCTCTGCAAACCTTGCATTGTGGGCCGTGATACTGTCATGGAAATGGGCAGTTGAAGTGGCCGGACAGTTGGAGTGGAGCATGGGTAACCCCATGTGCTGTAGCTCTCCTGCACAGGGATGGAGGGAGGCAGGAGGTGTGGGAGACCTGCCAGTAGGGAAGGGTGATGCAGTGTGCCTGACGGACATATCACCTCCCTGAGCCCCACACTGCTTGCACGGCCCTCAGGAAGGGAGTGCGTGGCTTCAGCGGTGGCAAAGCAACCTTTCCCCATGCGTGCTCCTTTGCAGGACAGGGTCTGTCTGGACCCCTTGGCCATTCAGCTGAGCCAGGCAGAAGAGGAGCCACGTTGGACCAGTTGGCAGGGGCCGGGTTTCTTTAGAGGACGTAGATGCCACTGACATTCAGCTTGGCCCAAAGATGGTTTGGAGGTGGTGCTGCAGGAGACGGGCACCTTCTATACAGTTTGAGCTTTGAGCAAGGGGCTTGTCGATGCTTCACAAAGACGCTGAGCCCCTCTGAGCAGCCAGAAGCTGCTCCCAGCAACACAGACGACAATAACATTCCTGTTGCCTTCAATCGCTGTCATATTTGAGCCATTGTATCTGCTGACAATACCCTGTGGGAAGAGCTGAGGCACTTCCAAAAACATCTCTTCAGGGCCAGCCTGTGTGTGATATAATTCTTTGGTGCCCTGTTGAGGCCCCATTGCAAACATCAGCTCAGCACCCTGAGTGGCAGCAGTGGTGGGATGCTGGAGGGAAAGCAAGACCGGGGAGGATGAAAAGACAGAAGAGGGAGTGAGTGGAAGGACGGAGACTATAACCCAGACCTTCTTGCTTTCCTCTCCTTGACCATGCTCCCCTCCTGTATGGTGACAGAACCTGTTTATATTTTGTTTCTGTTCTGTTTCTCTCTTTGGGCTTGATAGAAAAAAAAAAAGCAGCAGATGCAATGGAAAAATGAAGTGAGAAGAGCTCTTAGGTCACCCTCGTTTTCCTTTCCACTGTTCTTGCCAAGCACATCCCATTTCTGTCTCTGCTAACAATGCTCTGTGCCGCATTACAGAGTGCTCCAGGCCCCAGGGGCATGAGCTGAAGCAGAAACTCCTGGCAGCCCCCAGGAAATGCAGCAGAGAGAAACTGGTATAACCACCACGAGGGTCCAAAGCTGTGGGATGTCACTGGGAGATGTGCATCAGGGTACTCCATGAGGGTTGCAAATGGCCTAGGGAGACGCCACATCCAGCATCCTCGCGAATGGCCAGCAAATCTCCGAGTGCGTGAGGAATGGCGAGGCAGTTACGATGAGGTTGTTGATGAGCCCCGGGGGGTTTACAGACCAGTCTGTTGTTGTTAAGCAAAAAAGATATATATTTTTTCCCCCTCTGCCTGTCCGCAGTCCTCTCAACTCTGAACTGCTTGCTTTTTGGTCTGTCCCAAAGAAGAACTTCAAAATACAAAACGCTCCCTGAGAGCCTAATCCAAGCTAGAGCCCAAGGCAATATCACGTTCAGATGCCTGATCCCTTGTACTTGGTTTTAAAGAGATTAAATCTGAACTCTCTACAGCAAAGTGACCTTTGGCCTGTGGCCCTATTTCTGAGAGATCCGTGAAAGGTAATTAAGGGGAGCAAGACTTTTGCTGGCCAGTTTACATTCACTATATGGGGCCTGCATCTTCAAAGGGAGAAAATCTTGTGAAGATCTAAAATCAGAAAGGTTGAACGCTACCATTCCAAGAAACTGGAGGCACTTAACAGGAGGGATGGCTGTGCTGGCTGTGGCGGATCTTTTTATTCCCAAAGGAGTTTTGCCTGCTTTTAGAAAGCACTGCAAGACCTACTTCACGGAAAAATAGAATGGTTTGGGTTGGA
>NW_010256492.1:0-483 GCF_000690775.1 Eurypyga helias
AGAAGCTGATGGATGGGTTGTGATGGGGAATGAGAGAACAGCAACCGCAGTGATCATTGTACACATGATCAGGGCTTTCTGAGATTTCTCTTTTTTTGCTAGTCTTAATGTAAGTGGTATTTTTCTTCAGGGTCAATTTCCTGGGCCGATGAAAATATTAAAAAAGCTCCATTTCCACTAATAATAAAACTATTTCTGAAGACGCGCTGAAAAATAGGAACCCTGAAGCTCCCAAACCAGAAGGTGAATTAAAAGAAAGCCTGAGCAATACGCTGAAAAAGGAATTCACCATAACCCTGGGACTTTTAAGCCTAATAGAGATGGCAGAAAGAATCTGCTCTTTGAGCTGCTCTCTGCTCCCCACTGTCACCCCCATTCCCAAACTCGTATTGGAAGTGGTATGATACTATTTCTCGGCATACCTTGAAGCAAGCACTAAGCCCCGTTTGCTCTGCCACAGCTAGCTGCGTGGGGGTTCACGCC
>NW_010256492.1:502-4440 GCF_000690775.1 Eurypyga helias
AAATCGTCAGCTCAGTCCCGTCATTTTACATGACCAGAAGTCCCTGAGTCCTGGGGGGACATCAGGACACGCACATCGGGAGAGGACCAGACCCCTGCCCGCACCCACCCCTGCTGCTGTCAGTACTGAAACAGCCACTGACATTGGCGGTGAAGGGTGAGACGTTTGAGGCATGAAACGTTCCCGGATTAATAGCCCGACCTGTAAGATACTCTGTTTGCTGGGGGGTTGCAAAATTAATTTGTACCATGTCCAAGCTCTGTGTGGTTTTTAAAGGTTTGGTAAACTAACAGGTATGGCTTGGTTATACAGCTGGTTCTGTGCTCCCGATTGTACGTAAAGTCTGTCCAGAGCACATCGGGACAGTACATTAATTGTAAATAGGGAACGATATGGAGCCCACATTCCCGTCCTTCCTTTCCCCGTGACTTTGGTAAGCGATGAAAATGAAGGGGGAGGAGAACAAACCTCTGGAAGAATGTGGTAATGAATGTGCAGCAGAACCATACGGCTCTTAGACGGCGTTATGTTAAACCGGCATCTGTTTAGCACCAGAGCACCGTCCCACTCCAGCGCAGCCGCTGCCTCGGCGCTTTGGCTCTTGATGTTGCTCTGGAGGAGCTGGTGCTGAGCAGGGGTGTTACACGCTCACACGCGCGAAGCCAGCCCGTGTCGCTTTTCTGCCGAATTATGAAAGTGTTCATTGATTCGTTTCAGAAAGGCGAATGTTATAACGACACGTGCATTTAAAGTTTCTGCAGACACCTTTAGTGTTTGAGGGTATGTTTCGAATTGCATGGGAAGCCAAGTAAAATTAGTCAATTCCTGTGAGCAGGAAGGTACAGAAATTTCTCCATCAGGCTGAATACATTCTTTTGTTCTTATATACAAGGAGAAAAAGCTGCCTGTACTTTGCACAAAAGAGAGGGACACTCAAATAGCAATAGTGTACGTATAACAGGAGAAGGTTGTCGGTCGTATAGCGAGGCGCAGACCCGGCAGGGACCTGTATGTGTGAGCTGAACCTCACAGCCGTCCTGGTAAAATGAATGGGGTTAGACTCACATGAGCACTTCTCTTAGACAAGCACCACGGAGCAACAGCAAATAATTTATGGACAGATCTTCCCATTTTCCAGGAGCTGATTTTTTGGAGTGGGTTTGTGTTTGGATGGACTCTGGCAGCAGGTAGATGCGGAGTGGGAGCAGGTGTCCTCCAAGGGTTCCTTGCCTGGGAACATCGGCTAGCCCAGCTTGGATGATTTCTGTTTTTGTTTTCAGGTGGGAGCTCCAGTTCTTCGCCGGTGACCTCCAGCGGTGGGACGCCCTCTCCCCTCAACCCCCTGCTCTCTCCATCGTGCTCCCCTCCTACGTTCCACTTGTCAGCGAGTAACATCGGCGTTTCGTGCCCCGAGACCTACCTACACAACTTCAACCTGCCCCTCTACTACAAGATTTGCCCTACCAGCTTCTTGAGACAACAGTCTCTCATCTTCCCAAGCCACGAAAAACTGGGAGGCACCAACCCGCATCTTCTACCCCCCTTCATGGTGGATATGCCAAAACTATCTTCCCTCGGCATAACAAATCTGAAAAATGCCAAAGCTGAAGACTTAAACGGGCAGTGTCTACAAGTACCCAATCCTGCTAGTCAAATGCTGTATGGATTACATGCATCTGGAAACATTTTCCCATCAAGTCCCGTTGCTCGGGAAGCACTTAATTGTTCTTTACATCCTCCATATGGCTTGTACGGTTATAACTTCTCCGTGCCATCCAGACTGATGAATGCGGCAAGCCATTTCAAAGTGAGTGACAGCATTCCAGCTTCTCTGAGAGATGGCAGATGTAATCACTCCAACTGGCACCCGACAATTAACCATTGCCTTTAGTGGGATTCTATAATATTTCTAGGCCTTGATGTGTAAAGCAAGCCTTTCCTTCCTTCATACCCCAGGGCTCGCTAGCTATTGACTATGAAATACCGCATGGGACAGGAGCGGTATCTCCAGGCATTCCACTTTCCTGTGGGCAAACGTGTCGTGCTGTGGGGAGGGGGAGGATCTGGGACCGTGGAGGGTCTGAGGCGATCCGCAGCAAGGTGATACCTTGCGGCGATGTTTGTGTCGTGGTTGCGTGTTACGAGCAAACTGCGCGGTCACCTTTTTCGCACTTGCACTCTGAAGTGGGACCGTAGGCGCATACGTCTCTACAAATAAGTTTTCCTGGAACTGCCTACCTGGCTTGCCTGCAGCTAGCTCAAAGCCCCAGTGAGCTGCTCACCCTGCCTGCGTTTTCCACTACTCTCAAGGGGACTATCTGAGACCATGGGTCAGCAAAGGAGCCGTATTTGGCCAAGTGCTCGAGCGTGTTCTCCGGTTCCCTTGGCTTTAACGAGTCCTAATTAATGACATGAAAGTGCCTTGCTGCTCCAGGACCCAGGCGACTTGTTTTTCAGAGTGTGGACATAAAATTCAAGTACCTGTTGCCGAGGTAAAGCAAAACGGGAAAGACACGTGTTCCTACCTTGTGGGGATGAGAAAGTGGTGCCCCCAGAGCCCTCCCCTCCGCGCTCCTGCTCCTGGAGGTGTTAGTGCAGAGCGGCTGCAGCACTGACAACACGGCGGGAAGGAACAGAGGACGGGCGGTCATGCGTCTCCCCCACGGCGAGTTGGATCCATGCTGGGAGACATGGGGAATACACCTCAGAACTGTACAATACATATACATCCCAGAACTTGGGACCCAAAAAACTTCTTTTCCGTGCAGCACACTCCTCCTACCCCGCGCTTTCAGCCCGGGGGGCACAGAAGATCTGCCTGGGGTCACATCCGCCTGCCTGTGCCTGATGGAAGGGGCAGGGCTGCTCCTGGCTCGATCCTGGGGAGAAAGCAGATCCTTTCTGAAGAATTACAACTCTACAGGCCCTAAGACTTCCAAAAGTCCTGTTTGTTTTATTATAACCTGTGGATATTCTTCTTATTCCTGTAAATAAGCTCTAGCTCCCAAGGGCACAATATAACTCGCAAGAAATTGGGGCACAGGTTTTATTCTGTATTTGATCGATCCTCAGTCCCTACCTGAAGCTGAATTTGCATGGACCGGCTGCATTTTGGAATTAAGTTAAGAAGATCCTGTATTTACAAACATAACCCAGCACTGTGTAGGGATTAAGCGCAGGTTTGAGAATCAAAACTGGTACCGGAGTTTTGGTTTTACTTTCCTCCACAACAGACAAAAAATTAAGAACTGAACAAGCAATACCAAAAGCTGTTAAAATAACAAAAAGCTGCACTTTTACTGTCATGAGACTTTGCTTAAAAATCAACCAACACCTGCTAAGGGTGTTCACAGAACCCCCAGTGATACCAGTATGAAACTGGGCCCTTCTTGACTTGCTGGCTGGTCTGTACAACCGTAAAAATGAACAAACCTGCTTTCTTGTGCTGTTTCTTAGCAGTTTATCTCACTATTTTTATTAAAAAAAAACCCAAAAAACTTCTTTTTCATGCGGGACTCCTTATTTCCAAGCCATCCCTCGTCATCGGTGGTGACCGAGTTCCTGCAGGCGAGTCCACTGCCGGCGCTGGGACAGGCCCTGCAGAGCTCTGCTCCCCGTGGGCTGAGTGACCGAGTACCGGCTCCCGCATGTGGTCGTCGTTCTGTGGAGCTGGAAGGCTCCTCCAGATCAGTCACGGATTCGTGGGTGGATGCAATGGGTAACTTCCAATTTTCCAGATATTTGAGGTTGCATAAGATATTCCAGAGTTGCTGGCCATGACCTGGTGATCCAACAAATATGGTTACAAACGCGACTGATAATGGCTAGAATAGGTATTTTCGGTACGGACAATTTTACAGCGATAGATGTTTAAATTGAGGTCAGATAAATTCCATCAGCCGAGCAAATGCTCTCTTTGACAGGACCCACCTCATTCC
>NW_010256492.1:4468-15895 GCF_000690775.1 Eurypyga helias
GGTCCCTGAGCTGTTTATTCTGTACCTTTCAGCATGAAACTGCAAACCCAGCACTTGGGGGATATGCTCCCACGGCGATGCTCAGCTAATTCCAGTGGAATTGGGTTGGGTTTTGATGCAATGGTCCCATAGGAACCGGGTCTTTGCCACTCTCCCTAATCACAGCTTCACAGAAAACTCTTCCCGGTGCCTGCGCGGGATGTGTGACACTGGCACCAGTGTCCCCTCGGCGCTGGGACGGAGCTCTGGGCAGGATGCCGTGCTCACCAGCGTGGGTGAGGCAGATGTAGAAACAGCAGTTTGCTCTGTACGGGAGGTCAGCACGGCAGGAGACAGACTCACGTCTGGGTTAGCTGAGGTTAGATTCTATTTCCTTTGCCTTTATCTCCTGCTTCACCCTTTCAAAAATCACCGTAATGAATGAAGAAGATGTCGGTGATGTTTACAAAACTAACCAGCATTTGCAGGCAGTTGTAGCGCTCTGCCCTGAGGTCCCCGTGGTCAGACCCCCACCATCCCGGCTCGGGAGTACGTTCCATACCTGCCATGGTAATGCAGATGATCGCTCACCCTGTAACACAGATGATCCTCCTTATGCAAAAGAAACTGTGCCCAAACCAGTGGATAACTGGCACGCTACTTCCTAGGGTGCTTTTGGAGACGGCTGCCAGTGGGGGGGTGAGTGGCAGAACTCGAGAGAGTGAGTCAGTGCAATAAATCCTATTTATTAAATGTGAAACTAGGGGAATCGAGGTCAATATTTGAGGAGGGACCGTGCGCCCGTAAATAGAAACAAGTTTCATGCGGCTTTGTACTGCCTCCCATTAATATTATTTGGAAACCTGTGGCAATTGCAAAATTTCACAGTTCTCTAGTCTTAGTTGGTGAATACAGACATAAACCCGGTATTATGGTGCTGTTTTTCAATTGGAACAGGGAGAAAATAATAATTTTTTTGTTTTTAAGGTTAGAATGATCTTAGCTATCTGTCATCTGACCTTTCCCAAGAGGAGTCCAAAGTTACTCAGGAATATCTGATCCCGTTTATAGCACTCAGCAAATAAAACTGGCCATGCCAAGGGCGCTCCGTCTGCACCCGACACTGCTGGGACTTGGTGCTCAGACTCTGGGAAGGTGATTTAAAAACCACGGAGACCAAAAAACCCAGCAATAGTGGTTTTAATCAAAGTGCAGTTTACTATTGAGTTTCACCCAAATTTAATACATGCACTGGAGAAGCCAAACGTGTAGAGGCATCATCACGTGTAGCTTTTTCTGATGGAAGTGCCTTGGTTTACATTTGATCTTCTGAGGTTTCGTCTGTAATTAGATGATAATTTGTATCACAATTATGCAAAACAAACGAGGATTGGATAGCAAGACAGAGCAGAACAAATAAGCACCCAGAACATTTGAAATGCATCCAGTATCAAAACAATGTCCATGTGTGGCTGGGGCCAGGGGACATGCTGTTCCAATAAAGCTGCAGAAAGGGAAAAGGCCGGTATCGGTTCCTACGAAAGTTTCAAATGCTCGTGTTTACAAATTTGTATTGCACATTAATATGTAAACACACACGATTGGAAACAGATGACTCCGCAATATTTACGTGGTCTTTCTTCTTAGCTTTGTGTGTCTGTTTGTCTCCCAGAATACACAAAATATGCAGTGACTCTCTTAAAACGTGGCTCCGGAAGCTCAATAAGAGGTGCGGCATCTGAAGACATAGTTTTAAAGCCGCCGGCGTGGCGGCAGCTCTCCCGGCCCCTGGATGTATTTTGGGTACCGACGGTGGGGGGATGCACCCCCTGACTCCTCCCGGGGCTGTGCTGGGGACACCGGCTGGAGCTGCACTTTGTAGTGCCGCAGGTGACCCCTCGTTCCTTGGCATGGACACACGGAAGGTGTTTCACGATTTCTTTCACTGCTGCGTCACTCGGAGGCACTGGAGCCACGGCAGGGGGGCGCGGGGCACAGCACCCCCCGAAGCCACGGCAGGCGGCCACGGCATCAGCCAGACACGGCAGACACCCCATCCACGCCAGCTCAGCAGTGTCCGTTCCCCACCAACGCTGCAGCCACAAAGCGCTGGAAAAAACAGCTTTTAAAACGTAAAGAATTATTTTTATTAAAGTAATGCCGCAAAGGAAAAGAAAACCCACCTTCCTTGCAATCTGGGGAAACGCTTGTGACCTGTTTATCACCTTTCCTTCCACCTGGCAATTCACATTTTGGGATGCAAGCTCAGGGCACCCCTTCCCGTGCTCAGCTGTCTCTGTGCAGCTCCCAGCCTCCCAGCCCCGGGGAGTTAACGCCGGTGTCAGGCAGCCTGGGCACGGCAACCGAGGCGGTTGGGAATTTTACCTGCTGGAAGGACTTCTGCAGATGTTGGGTATTGCTCAATAGAGCTCCACTCTCCCCCAGCTCGTGTCATTTCTGAATTTCATAGTAATTTATAAACCCCCTTCCCCTCTGGGTCCCTTCGGTGACATTCACAAGAAGGACCTACCATCTACTTCCATATGTCAAACAATTTCCTCCCAGATCACTTATCCTAAAGCACCAAGTTTTAAGTTTATTGTCGCAATTAAGTACAAGAAGTAGTCCAGGTTTCGTGAAGGACCCCTTGAGCTTATAAATCAAATGACACAAACCAGCAAGTAAAATTCAAGGCCTTTCTGGAGAGGAAAACAGCAGCGATAAGGGTGAACTACCAGGAAAAATAATATGTGCTGTCTAAGGAGGCAGATCCTGAACAAAACCAGAGATGGGGGCAGGGGCTCAGGGTGGTTTCTAGCCTTCTGAAGTCTGAAGATATATTAGATGCACTACAGAGGCTTTCAGGTATTTTCTCTTCTTTTAAAAGTCTCACTCTTTCAGGTTTCGAGAGACTGGCTTTTCGGAGAAATTCGCTTTTTACTTCTTGGCGCTGACTCCAGATCTCCTCTCTGCGCTGGGTCCCAGCTCCAACAATTTCCTCGGGGCCCTGCCCAGCAGCTGGGAGCACTTAGCAGCTCATCCGCCCGACTCGCTCACCTGCCCGAGCCAGCCCTGACAGGTCCATCTGCTTCCAGTCAGGCCTGCAAATAAAACAGGGCCTGACTCCAAGGGGAAAAAAGGAGTAATGGGCTTGCGTGGTTACTCTCACTGTTGGCGATGCTCTGGGGATGGCTTCTGCTTCTGCTCCGGCTGCTGGTCCAGTGGGGTGAGCTGCTGCATCCCTTCACCATGGACCTGCTGCCTGAAACCAGCAGAAATTCCCATTTTAAGTCAGGTTTGGGAGAGGACGCTCGCTGCTCTTGGACTCCCCAGGAAGGTTTCAGATGCATGCTGTTAAACCCCAGTCAGCGTTGCCCTGGGAAGGACCGCAACAGCCTGGTGCTGCCCCGGCTGTGACCAGCACTCGGTGGTCTTAACCGTCAAATGCCTTGGAGATGCTACTTTCGACGGGATGTTAAATGCACGGTGGAAAAAGCCCTGTATATTTAAGGCACTTTGATAAATTTTGGGAGTAGGATTGTTTTTCGTAGGTGTCTTCAATACTGGGACAAAATGAGTTGATCCAGGAGGCTGAACTGGTTTATCCTCAACTGGCACCATGACGCCCTCCATGCAGGCTGCCACTTTATGTCTAAAAAAGAAGCCTAAATCTGGATACAGAGCAACATTTCAAGTGCTAAACTGTTCATAATGTGGTAATACAGCGTTAAAATTACTAATTAATATCAGATGATGGAGCGCAAGGAGGGAAGACTGGCAGCTTCTCCCAAAGCTGTGGGGGTGCTTGAAGGCAAAACCTCCTTGTCCCCAAGGCACCTTCAATTGAGTCAAATTGGATCTGATCCTCTTGGAGAGCTTGAGGTTTAGGTGCTGGAATTAGAGTTTTTCCCCCTGCAATGAGAGCATTTCATCCCAGTTTATGTATTTTGCCCAGGGATTTGAAACAGGAGTGGGAACTGCAGGCACCGCTGTCCGTGTGTGACGAAAAGCTTTAATTTAGGTTCACGCCAATATCTTTGTTCTACAGTCTTGCAGCAAATCATTACGTATCAGTGTGAATAATCTTAAAGTAGAGAATTAACTCTCTTAAATACATTGATTACCAACTATTATTCCTCCAGGGCGTAAAACCCATGCTGACTATCCATCTGCCTGGCTCAGGACGTGCTTCTCTCTGCCCGCTTCCCTCCCTGTTTACCAACAACAATTTTAGCTTCAGCCCTTTGCCCAATTCTTTTTTTATCTTCATTAGAAGTCTTACTGTAAAATTAATCAAAGTTGATAAGCTATTTCCTGTATCGTATTTCTTCTAACGTTATCAATATTGCTAATAAAAATATAGATTGAAACAGTATGTTGTAATGTCCAGGATATAAGCCAGGTTCTGCTGCAGCTCAAATAAATATGAATTCGGCCTTTGGCTTTCATAAAAGCATGATAATGTCTCTTTCTGGGCTATTCTAATGGATAACATCAGCCCCCTTTCCTTTGCTTCTCAGTACTATCAGAATTTAAGAGTTGAGACTGGTAGAAGAAATATAACTCTGTTTCCTGGAGATTTTCGAGATTAAACCCAACCAAGGTAAAGTGAAGCCCCAAACTCCATTTCCAACTGAAACAAAACCCTACAGTTCAAGGTTTTTGTGCTTTGAAAGTGCTGACACTTGCTGTGTTGAAGTTGGAGATATGAATGAGAAGCCCTTGAGTCAAGGGACGGCAAGGAGGGGACAGGGATGGCAAGGAGGGGGCAGGGATGGCAAGGAGGGGACAGGGATGAGCTCATCTGATCTGGGCAGGTCCAGATCTGGGCAGTCATCCCCACTGCCATTCCTCCTGCCCAAGCTGATGTCCCCACTTTCTGAGATGGGTTTTGGCCAAAGGGTTTGGGTGGTGGTTGAGAGCCACACGTGCCAGCATGGACCTCTCCTCTGTGACCGGCTCCTCTGACCCCCATGAAGCTCCTACGGAGAGTCAGGATTTCTTCAATCCGGTGTGTATAGAAGGTCCATCTGAGACTGCATCCGTGCACCGGATCAGAGGAGCGTGGCTGCCGGGGGGGTGGTGGGACAGCCACCGCAACCGCTCCCAACTCGAGCTTCCCAAACGACCACACGTCACTTATTTTTAAATTGTTTCGAGTATCGTTCTTGCAGCTGGAGCCACAGGCCATAAAAAGGAGGAATTTCACTGGGTAGGTCTCCTGGACACAGAACAGAGCAGAAGATGGAAATGAGATCCAGCTCTGCTCAAGCCGAAATTTTTCGGAGGAGATGGATCACTCTGCAAGTGATCACACATTGGGCTGGCGGGGCAGGGAAGCTCCTGCATCCGCTGATGGCTCCCATCACCTTGTGTCAAATCCAAGACCCTGCTCATGCTCCTGCTGGGAAAATCACCTCCAAAATTTGGAAGCCTCAGGATCTCTTTTGATGCACCCTGACCAGCCGGAGCCACGGCTTGGAGGTAGCAGGGACCGGGTGGGTGTCCGCACGGCTCTCCCCGTGGCTTTGCTTTGCAGCAGGTGAAAACACAGACCAGCGATTTTCAGATAATTTGCCAGTTCAATAATAATAAAAAAAAGGGAATCAAAACATCCCTGGGGTAGGAGGAAGCGTTTCGAACGGTTTATTTGCAGTAATTGGGCTTGGTCCGTCCTGCGCCCGGCCCTTCTGCCCTGACAGCCACGCTCCCCCCAGCGCCAGCCCCCCCGCTTTAATTCTTGGCTTTTTTTGCTTCAAATAGGACACACCTGTGAGGAAGGCAAGTTTCTTCAAGACATTCCTGATCTGGAGCGTATTAAAGTGATATTTTTGTTTTGTATTTTTGATGATTTGCTCCAGTGATAACATAATAGCATGATATTTTGCCTGGGACTGATTAAAACATTTCTTTTGATCAGCCCAGCAGATTGAAACAGTTGTTTATTACTGGACAAAGCTTCGAGAAAAAGAAGGGGGAAAAAAAAAACGCAGAAAAAAGAAATATCTCTGGGTGGCTGTCGGGTCTGCTTTTCGCCAGGGGTATTTCCTTCCCTTTGGGAAAAATTCTTGTTCCAGCAGGGGTTGGGGACTGGGGAGTGGGAGCAGGGAAGGGCGATCCATCACGCTGATGGACAACGGCTGAAAACCCGGGCACTGGTTGTTAAAACTACACGTGTGCTGAATAAAACTCATTTCTCCCTCTCAGGACACACCACAGATCATAACTAATGGATTTCTATAACCAAATCTAATGCTTCCTAGAGGGGTCGTCCTTTTAAGCTACATCCAGCGCTTCACCTTTCAAAGCTACCTCCATTTTAAAACGTGAGATTTAAGTTAAAACAACTTCTTTTTTTGTTTTATTAACCGAAGGCAGCATCGTATTGTTACAAACCTACAACATCTGAATAGAAATGTGCTATTTTGGTTTAACTCCAGTTCCTATAAAGGCTTTCAAGACTATAGATTTTAATTACATGAATATTTTTAATAAAATCCCCTATTTAACTGCTGGCAGGACTGTAAGGGAAAAAACAATAATATCTGGCTCTGTGTCTCTGACAGAATAATTCTTCAAGTTACATTTGCCACATTCTCGCAGCTGCGACCAATAACCCTGCTGTCTTTATTATTCTGCTACGATATGAAATTAAAATGAACTGGAAATGTTTATGCTGCAAATGGCGTGCAACACATTAAACAGATAACGCCGGCTAAGGCTTCGCTTAAAACAGGGGGTTTCTCCTCCAGCGGAGCCGGGCTGTAACTCAATCCCCTCTTTTCCCAGGCAGCGGAGATTGCTGCTCCGCCGAAAACCTCCGCCGAAAACAATATCTTCATTAAAGAGGAATTACTTCCATCTCCCCATCCCCAGGTGCCACTGAAAGCGGAGCTTTGTTTCATGTGGCCAGTTCCAATTCCTGTGTTTATATCAGCGGATTCCTTGGCTTCACGGGACATTTGGAGATAAATTTATTTTGGGGTTTGTTTGCTTCCCCTTGACTTTTCCCTGCGGCGTGTTTATAAGCCGCCTATTAATCCCTTGGTCACGCCTTTGGTATTTTTCACTGCTTTCAGAAAAAAAAAAACCCAACCCAACCCAAAAAATCTCCATCGCATTTAAACATCTCAGCCCGACATACCTTTTGCTTGTTTGCACCGATCGATAAATTGAGTTAAACCAAATTCTTTCAGGCTGTTAATTCTGCCAGGCTCTACTCCCGGCGCGTGCACCTGCCCCCTGTTTTCCTTGCAAGGGGATACCTCTCCCCCGGCAGACACACACCGCCCCGGCAGCTTCGCCGGGAAATGCCGGGGATTGCGCCGAGGCGACTCGCGGACATGTGTCTGCAAATCGATCTTTGGGACGCGGAGAGCCACCGGGCAAAGCCGGGAGGAGTAGGGGGGGATACGAGGGGGGCAGAGCCGCAACCTGGCAATGTGTTTCGTGTGTCCCTCCACATCCCCGCGGCACAGTGAGCATCCGAGGTGCTGAGAAATGTCACAGCCATAATTGGGCACGTTTCCAATGCTCCCAACACAACTGATGTCATTTCCACCCCCGGCAGCTTGCAGCAGGCTCCCCCCAAAACCCCCAAACCCTTATCGATGAAGAAACCCTCTTCCCATGGGTGGCACGTGGCTTCTGCAGCCCTGCACCCAGCCTCCCTGCTGTGGCTCCCACAGCATCCCCTCCTGGCATGCTCTGTGCGCTGAGGCAGGTCCTGTGCATTTAGAGTTGTTTTAGACTCTCTGTTTTAGAGTTATTACGTAAAGAGTACCTCGGTCCTCGGTAGCATTTTGTTTCGTGCACCGAGCGCTGTTTCCCTCCGAGATGATGGAAAAAACCAGTTCAACATCTCCCCTAGGACCAGCCCAAACCTGCCAGTTTGGTTTTCCGCTGGTGTCACCACTTCGTGAACAGCCTTCACTGACATGACTAAATCCATCAGCCATTCCATTAATTGGTTAATATTTATTAGCCGTCAACTTAGTGCACTTCTGCTCCCAGCTCTCTATTCCCTCCCGTCCCTCCTCCCAGCACCCCGACCCCATCACACTAACACACCTCTTCACTGAAGAAGTGGAAATGATTTATCATTAAAACACTGCTTTGCACAGCTGGGATTGGAAGATAATCAGCCGCAGTTTTAGCAAATAAAAGACAAAATTGATTTGTTTGTTCCGAGGGTTAAAGAAAGAGGAAGGTTTCTTTGGTTTTGAAATACAGGCTTCACATTAAAGTTCACTGATTTTAGCTTACAGCATTGATTTTTCATAGAGGATTTTTTACCTTCTGACACAGAAACCCACAGATGAATATTTCTCTGATTTATGTGCTTTACCTCTGTGGATTTTGAGACATTTAGTAAGAAAAAGAATAGTTGAATCAGTCTCAGCCGTGAAGGTGAGAGCAAGGACTGCCGAAAGGGCCAGCTCACACCTTACCTCCCTTTGGCTTCTCGCCCTCGCGTACGCAATTTCAGTTTAAAAAGCGATCGGAAAAACAGCATCAAAAGAGCAAACCAGAGAAAGCCAGGGGGACCGGAGCGGCTTCCTTGCCTTCTTGCTCTGTGCGGAGGCCGGGAGCAGCCATCGAGCTGCCAGGGCACCTTCACCGGGAGCTTCCGAATCTGGAATTGAGATTTAAGGAGGAATTTGCTCCCTCCCGGGCAGCGCTGGGGCTGCCACTGCCTGCAGCCCTTCCCAAACAGCCCTGCTCTGGCCAGGGACTGCCATCTGGCCCCTTTGTTTTTCCAGTAACCTGTAGACACCGATAACATTTATCACTGAGATGTGGGTTATCACAGACCATTTGCCTTCTTTTTTCTTTTTTTTCCTTCTCATTCATTTTGTGTTTTTCAGTCTCACCCCACATTTCGCTTTGCTCCTGGTGCAGACCAAGGAGCTCTTGGGGAAATCCCACCTCGTTTACCCTCACTGCAGCCCTTTTTGTCTCCTTTTGGCTTGGCTTTCAACCATTTTGGTGCTGAAGGCTTGTAGCAAAAGGCAGAAGCAGGATCCTCTTCCTCCCCGTCTTCCCATGATGTTTTTCCATCGTGCTTGCACGCACGGACAGGTGACAGCCACCGCGGCCAAGGCAACACCCCACCTTGCAAGGGTCACCCCAGAGCTGCTGCTGGGCTGCAGATGGGCAGCTCTGCCCAAAAATCAAGCCCAGTGCGAGCAGAACTGGGATAAACCACAGTGATGTCGGCATTTCCTTCGGCGTGGAAGTGTAAATCACCTGGAGCGGGTTTGGAAGAAAGGACAGGGTGAAGGCAAGGCCTGATGGTTTGCATTTGCAGCCTGGCCAGGATGCGTCCACAAACCCGATGACTTTAACAGAAGCGGACAGGATTACGGCAGTAAAGGGTTTTTTTTCAGTGATCTCAGCTCTTCTTGTCTTCCCGGAATCGGAGGCAAGAGCGGGAGCTCAGCACTCTGTTCAGAGGTGGTGACGGATCCGTGCCGTGGGTGCACTGAGCCGTTCTTTGGCTGCCCCTTTCCACTGGGCTCTCGGCAAGGAGGAAGGCCCAACTCCAGCCGTGTGGTAATCGCTCCAGGTTCAAAGCAAAGATCCTAACGCACAAACCATTCACACCCTGACAACCATCGACTCCTCCACAGTGTCCTGCCCAAATTATTCCCAAATTGTCCCCTGACAGGACAAGGGGTAATGGGTTTAAATTGAAATCAGGGAGGTTTAGATTAGATATTAGGGAGAAATTCTTCCCGCAGAGGGTGGAGAGGCACTGGGACAGGTTGCCCAGAGAAGCTGTGGATGCCCCATCCCTGGGAGTGTCCAAGGCCAGGCTGGATGAGGCTGGGAGCAACCTGGTCTAGTGGAGGGTGTCCCTGCCCATGGCAGGGGGGGTGGAACTGGATGATCTTTAAGGTCCCTTCCAACCCAAACCATTCTATGGTTCTGTGATTCTATGATTCTTCAGCTCAGCTGGGATCTAGCTCAGTTGATTTTCTCTGCCCAGATAACATCCATGGTGGTAATGAGCACTGTTGTTATTACAAGCGAAGTTGCTGTTTCACAACATGTCGTACTATGTCAGCTTTTAGGGCACCCAATTAGTAGGACATTAAAAAGTTTGACTGCTGTGAGTGATGAATTTATCACTAACTTCTTGTTTGATTCTTGCTGATAACGACAGGACAGTCCCAAAGACAGCAGCTCCCCTTAAGCATTAATCCACCGATCAATCTGGTTTTGGGAGCTCTTCTGTCCTTTCTACCGCACCATATTGTGTTCCACCTGTGGAGCGCATTCCCAGTGGATTTCTGCTGCTCCGGAAGAGCTGGGAGGCTGTGCACATTGTCCATGTCCTTTTGGCCCTCTATAAATTGCACTTGGACTAGAAACCAAGAATTCCTCCTAGTGTGGCTCTGCCTCGGCCAGCCCAGGAGCCGCAGGAGACCCATCCCACGCCAGACGTGTCCCAGTATCGCCTCTCCCGGTCTGTGAGCAGCTTTCTGAGCTGATTTCTCAGCATCTGCTGAGGAAAGCTGTTTGCTGCTATACGGTACTGGCTTGAGGAATGCAAACTCACATCAACTTGGATTTAATGCCCTCAAGCACTGGGAAGCATCGCCACTTGTTCCCCCACGGAAACCCAGCCACCCCTAGGTAGCGCTTGCAGAACAGCAGCTTGGGTTTCAAGGAGCACACTGTAATTTTGGGGTGGCTTTTTTCCCAGGCTGTTCTAAGCAAAGCAGAGTTTAATTAGCACCCTCCGGATCGCCGCATAAATCTCGCCGGCGAGGGAAGCGCACCGCGGCGCGAGCTGTCAGCAGCTCCCTATGATCTGACAGGGTCCAGCAAATGCTTCCCCCATCCTGACCCCGGCTGTCAATCAGCTTTCGGGGGAGAAGCCCCTTCTCGCCCGCCTCGCGTCTCTCTGCTGAGGAGTGACAGCCAGCTACAATTCTGACTGGCTGTCATTTATCATTATTCTGGGGAGGAAGGAGCCGGGGAGGCACTCTTCACCCCGAAGGCACGGGCAGAGCAGAATTTGAAATGATGGGTGGGGATTTCCACCGGCACAAATGGGAATAGGACTCCGAGCTTTCCAGGCTGTCCCAAAAATAGCGGACCAATTTCAATCTCAATTACAGCTCGGTATATAACCCCAGAGTATAATTCAGAAGTCAGCTTCTAACATTTCAGTTCAGGATAAAGAATAATATTCCACTTCCCCCTCCGCACCCCAAGCGATTTTCATTTCACAGGGGCTGATCTCGACTCAGACACGTGTTTCGGTGAGATACTAAAGGGTAGGAATGCGCTAAGGAAAATGTGAAAAAAGCTATGTAGAAATGCCCGTGTTAAGATCTGCGGAGGAGGCAGCTTAGTAACACAGCTCCTTGTGACAAAATACTCCATTTACCGCTGTGAAAGGTGACAGACAACTTATTTCACGTCTGCTGCGCTCAG
>NW_010256492.1:15932-18987 GCF_000690775.1 Eurypyga helias
CCCCCGCTGCAGCAAGCATGGTTTCAGGTTTTCAATTCCTGCAAATCCCAGCATGTGCAACACATATCCCATTGGTCTTCCATCCCCTCTAAGGGACTCTGTGCTCTCAGCGGGCTGTGCCAGCAGCGCCGGGGCTGCTGTGGGCCTGGGGACATCCCTTCCCACTGCTGCTGTGGGCCTGGGGACATCCCTTCCCATTGCAGCCAGCACTTTCACAATACACCAACAAAACTAATAGCAGGCAATGGTTTTGTCTCCCTGGGGCATACATTAGGCTCCTCAGACAGCAAATAATTGCTGGGTTTGTGCGTAAGCGGGGTTGTGTGTGTTTTGCTGAACCCACGCTTCTGGGATCATGGGGAAGATGCCCAGGCTGTTCCCAGTGGCCAGAGCTCCTTGGCTTCATTGCAACCACATAGGCTGAGCTTTGCTGAACATGCCTGTTTCACCTCCCAGACGTACATCGGTCCATCACCGGTGCTGCCGGGCTTTACGAGAAGATGCGCACAAGCACGGCACCCTCAGTGCTGAGACGCGAGCTGACCTTGGGAAGGCGTCAGGGAGAGAGGCGCAGGGCGATGACTTTGAATCAAACTCTACCACATACAGTGCTTTGCTGCAAATACCCACCCCAGTGGGCTCTCCCCGCTGTGAGAGCGAGGCCGGCACCAGGATACAGCCCAAAACACGACCCCTCCACCACAGCGTGCTCAGACGAGCAGGTGGTCTTGTAGGCGATGCTAAAGTCCACCAACGAGGGCCTTTTTGTTCTCATAATTAACACCCTGTGCTGTGCAAATGATGCCTGACTTTTTCATCTGGTGGCCTGGCAGCCCTTTGCAGGTCTCTTCTACCATGAGGCTCCGACCAACGTGCTTGTGGAGAAAAAAAATTGCAGTTAAAAACCAAAAAGCGTTTATTCTTTATTTTGTAAAATACTCCCTTTCTCAGGCTTCCAGTCAATATTATCATTCTAACATTAAGTTGCTTTAAGAACGAGACTTTTAAAAAGACTACCTGAAGGATGTTTTCTGGTTTAGGAGACAAGTCTTAACCTGCTCTCATTCTGATGACAAAGACTTTATTATTTAAATGAACATTGTTGTTTAGAAGCACATCACGTCTGTCGCTTACAGGACTCCGCTGTGAGCGCTTCTGTGTGATGCTCAGCACTTACACCGCCCAGTCTGAAGGAAGAGACTGATGCCTTGGGCGGGAGGGATGCTGGAGCTACAATCTAGGTATGTGCACCTCCAACAGCAAAATGCTGATTTTCCAGCCCTTTTCTAGCTTTTCACGGGAGACTCCTGGGGTAGAAAGGCTCCTCCGGGGTTTCTGCCCACCTGCAGACCGTCCTGCAGCTTCCGCTCGTCCCTCCGAGGGAAAGGGACAGCACACGAAGTGCCCCCTCCCTTCACACTGCGGGCTTTTCCCCTCTGCTGTAGGAATTATTTGTTACTTAATCATCTGTAATTATCTCCTGGAGTAAATTCTGTTGGTGCATCAATTTCCAAACACAACAGTCATTTTTATCAGTCATGTTTATTTAATTTTAGCTGATTAGCACAGAGCCTAACAAGTGGCTTAGACTAACAGTGTGTCACTGCCCAAGTATTTTGTAGGTAACAAGAAGACATGGAATAGCGCACATGTTGCTTTGTCTGCATTAATCTATTTACATTGTAATTCTTCAACTGTTTTTAATGGCTGCTTCAGCTGGAAGCGATTAGTTGTCTAAATTAAAGCCACATTTCTCACTTTGTGCACCAGGAAGGTTTTTAGCTGTTGTCTTTCCCTTGCTTTTTTGTTTTCCAAATCAAGACGGGCACCATCTGAAAACGTACACGGTCCTACCGAGGGGATTGATCCGGATGTTTGGAGCTGTGTTCCCACGTATTCAGCCTGCAGCCGAATAATTGCACGGGCCACGAAGCAGTGCGTTTGAAGCCGTGTCCCACGGCGTGGGCTGGGGCTGCACGGGAGTCGATGGAGCAGCTGGGCTTCATGGAATCATGGAATGGTTTGGGTTGGAAGGGCCCTTAAAGCCCATCCAGTTCCAACCCCCCTGCCATGGGCAGGGACCCCTTCCACTAGAGCAGGTTGCTCAAAGCCTCATCCAGCCTGGCCTTGGTCACTTCAAGAGATGGGCATCCACAGCTTCTCTGGGCAACCTGTCCCAGTGCCTCCCCACCCTCTCTGGGAAGAATTTCTTCCTGATATCTAATCTAAACCTCCCCACTTTCAATTTAAACTCATTACCCCTTGTCCTGTCACTACAGGCCCTTGTAAAAAGTCCCCCCCAGCTTCTTTGTAGGCCCCCTACAAGGAAGGGAAGTTTTTTTTCAGAGGGAAACCTTCCCTACAAGGGAGTTTTTTTCAGAGGGAAACCTCCGGTCGGCCCTAGGAGGAAAGCAAGGAGGAGGGAAGGAGCTGGAGGCAAAGCTCAGGAGTTTCTGGGCAGCTCTGCACAGGCAGTAGCCACTTGTTCATAAATTATTAAACAAACAAATATGTTTGTGTTATACACAATGTGACGTATATGGAACCTCAGACCGGAGTGTCAGTGCATGTTGGATCTCGCCATCCTTTTTTGGTGGGTTACAGGGGAAAAAAAAGTCATCAAACACTGGTACTCATCCTGGCTTTTCTCCAGGATGTGCCCCTGAGCAGTGCGATGGTGCCCACCCCACCTCCTCTCCTCTCGCCTCCCTGGCTGCGGGTTTTCCCGGTCTGGCCCAAACACCGCGCTCTTCCCTCAGCACTACAGCCAGATGCAAGATGTGCCCTGTCTCACAAGAGACCTTCCGCTCAGCTCCGGAGGCTCGGAAGGGACACAGAGCTGTGGGATACTGCAGCCAAACGTCTCCCGTGTGTTTAGGAGCCTCTGTGCGAGGTGAGGATGGATCGCTTCCCACCCCAGCATCTCTGCTGGGAATTACACCCCTGTATGAGGCCAGTGGCCATGCTCACATCCGTTCACGGTGGCAATGGTGCTTCACCTTCTGCTGCACAACCATTTTGCTTAAAAACAAAAAAAAGTGCTTTCCTTGCTATC
>NW_010256492.1:19052-21208 GCF_000690775.1 Eurypyga helias
AAAGAAAGGAAAAAAAAAGGGAGAGAAAAAGGAAGGAAAAAAAAAAAAGGAAAAAAGGGGAAGGGGAAAAAGGGAAAAAAGCCCCTCGTGACCTACATCAACTTCAGAACATCCCATGCAGTGGTACCCAGAGCATGGACCTGGGAAGGTGGATACAGGGAGGAACCACCCAGGGAAAACGGGGTTTTGAATCCCAGTCTCCCAGTGCCTGGTGCACAGGTTTCAGTAGGGATGCCATTGCACTCAACCCATTCTCAGCAGTGAGATAAAGAGCCTATCACACGTGGTGTAGTCCAAACTGCGTTTTCCCCACTCAAGTCAATGTTCAAACCAAACCGGTCAAGCACGCGCACAGATTTGCTCCCCAGGAAGCGCTGATCCGCTCGTCCAGTAAAACAGGGTGCAAGAAAGGAAGGCAAACGCGCCGTTTGCCCCCTCTTCCCCCCCGACCCCAGAGACAGCAGCCCCCGTTGCGTTTTCTGCCGTCGTCAGTTTGTCACAGCCCGGGAGCCCCTGGAATACCTGCGTGTGTTTCGTTACCCTGGCTGCGGCATCTGCAGCTCATTACATGCTCTAGCTGAGCGCGCGGGGAGTCGGGTTGCGACGAGGCAAAGGTCAGAGGAGCCTCCAGCCTGTGTTCTGCCGTGGGCTGATTGTTCAGCTCACAAACTGGAAGGCTGAGGGCTCCTCTGCGGGCGCAGACGGGGCCCCGTCGCTGCGGCAGAAGAACGGAAGATAGCCAAGTCCACCCAGTAGCTGGACCATCTGTAAAATAACAAAGCCACCAGCCGGTATTTCTTACGGCCAGAGCCGGTGCTTGGCCGTAGCCTCCTTGCTCCGCTGCGTCTTGCATTTAATATACTGCCCAGCATTAATCAGTTGCGAAGCATCCTGTATCAGTTCTGCAAAACAGAGCTTAAATGATTTACTGTCGGATTCTTTCAGCTCCTGTTAGGCTCCTGTTTTTCTTTCATGTGGGTACAGAGGTCAGCAGCGGCAGGAGATGCATGCTTTCGCTTCGTCTCACATTTGCTGCTGTCATTCTGCTCCCGCGCCGGTCCCTGCGGAGCGGCAGGATGTGTTCATGCTCGCAGCCCCAGACGCTAATTGATTTTAGGGAGCCCATTCATCAGTTAAATTTAGGAGATCACCCACCAGGTTTGCTGTTCACTGTCAAAGGTAATTCAATTAAAACCCCACGAGTGTGACTAACCCTCGGATGGTAAATATGTTCAGCAGCTGTGTTGCTGTATCTTCTCCACCCTCTTGTGTCTGTGAAGCGGCCCTGGCGTAGTACGTGACAGAGCCGTATACCCCGGCTGATTAATGTCTACAACAGCTCTGCAGCAGCCCCCAAAATTAGGTTCAAATGTCTTCTTTGGTATGCAATGACATGCAAATGTCTAAATGAACTAGCTTCGGCAAAGAAAGGAAGTGTGGAAGGCAGCAGTGGCTACAAGGGCTGAATTAATCACAGCGTTCTGTGGTTTCGTTTTTTTAAAAATAAGATTCAAAAGAATCAAATTTGGATTTTCACATCCATTGATAGTTTGGGATCTCCTCGTTCCTCCCTGTGAACGCCTCGCGTGCCCTTACCCAGCACTCAGCCCACGTGGAAGCCATCCCATATGGCTGCATCCCGTCACCGGGGCTGCGTATGCATCAGGGAGAGGTCGCGGTGCTCCCGTGGAAAGACGCTTCCCTTAAACACGGGAGGTGGGGGAAGCCTGGCTGAGGGCTCCGGGGCTGACAACCGGGCTCTGACTCTTCTTGTCGGCTGGCATCAGTCGCTCCTGTGTGGTTTGGTAGTAATTAAGTACATCGTTAGTGATCCCGTTGTACGCCACAGGCCAAAATGGTGTGTCTGCTTAAGAGATTAAAGGAAAACATCATCTGAAAAGCACAGGTAAACAAGACACACATCCCTCAACCTTTCACCCTTGCGGACCAAGGTTCACATCCCGCTGGAGCACAAATAAATAGGAGCCTGGACTCTCGGGAGGCACTGCTGGTGGGGTTATATTCATGGTGAGACAGATTCGGGGCCTGACAGACTGGCCGGTTGCAGGGATGGGAGAGGATGGGTGGGATGCAGGCTTGGAAGGGGCTGGGAGCAGAGGTGCGCGAAGAAACTCCCCAAATCACTGCCCGCCCAG
>NW_010256493.1:0-4849 GCF_000690775.1 Eurypyga helias
CCGTCGTCCCACCCCCGACCATAGAGAAAGCGCGGGCGGCGGCCAGAGCGGTCGGCACGGCCCCGCCTTCAATGGCGCAGCGGGAGTGACGCAGCCGGAAACTCCGCTCTCCGTGCAGGCAGGAAGGCGGGAAGTGTCGGGGGACGCCTCATGACGCATTTCCGGCGGGTAGACCAGGCCGCCACATGCGGCACCGCGCGCCTGGAAATCGCTTCCCTTCCGCGGGGGCGGAGGGCCCGGAGGCTCAACGTTACCTTCGCACCCCGCTGACGGCTGCCAGGCGCCCTGGATGCCAAGCCCACTGGCAGGCCCTCCCATCCCCCATGGTTTAAAGTTTTTCTGTTTCACCGACATACGAGGCCAAGCGAGCAACGCCATCATTTTCTTCCTCCCCAAAGTGCAAAGCAGTGCAGAGAAGAGGCTGTTTTTAAGGATAAACAGCAAAAAACCGGAGGCACAACCCAGCAGCGCGTGGCTGCGTGTTGCCTCTTCCTCCCCACAGGAAAAAGGGGCCAAGGGAGGCCCATAACCACAGCACACTCAGGCCAGGGAGCCGGAAGGCAGCCCTGCCTGCACCTGAGGCGCTGCCCCAGGGTGAAGCTCTGCCTACAACCCAGCCACGCAGGGCAGAGAGGAAGCGAGTCTTTCTCCAAGCCAGAGGCTCTCCATGCCCAGAGGCCACCACACTTCCCTGGCAGTGAAGGCGACAGCACATGCTCTGCCCTCCGACCCCTCCTCACCACGGCACAGCGAGAGGAGACAGAGCAGATCGCTATCAACACCCCAGTACTTGAAGTCTACTCTTTGAAACTGCACTCATTGTTCCTAGTTCTTGAATTTTCAGGGCAAAACAGACTTTAATGTCAGGGGAGCCAACTAGACTACATCAAAATGATTTAAGCACCCACAAAAAAATCCCTCCTCACCCCAGAGACAGCAGAAAGAACTGTATTTATCCACGTGCCCATTGTAGCTCGAACGCAGACTTGTGCAGACCGACCCATCAATGCATTCTCAGCTGTGAGAAATACAGGCTCTCTGCTCCTCTCAGTGTTTATTAATAGGACTGTTTATCATCCTAAAAAGCTCCAGCACTTTGGGGCATCTGCATTACCTGGACTGGAAGCACAAGCAATCAGGGATAAACGTCTTACACAGATGTATGAAGGTATTTTTTTTGGCAGGGTCAAGAAATTTGGCTGCTTCTTTCCAAACAGGGAAGGAATTTGTGCCAGACAGAACACCCAGAAACACACTGTGCAATTGCCCAAACCCACGCTGGTTTTTAACCACTAGGTTTTAGTTCAGCTGTCGAAAGTCAAGTCACCTACACACCAAAAGAGGCGTAGGGAACTAACGGGGAAAAGTCGCTTCTAGTTCTCTTCCCTAACCGTCCAGCCTGAGGCTGCGGATGGCCCCACTCATCGCAAACCCAAAGTTCCGAGGTGTTCGCTGAGGAGCCACCTTGGTGTTCAGTTACAAAACACTCTTGTCCCAGCACGCTTCCAACAGAACGATACTCTCGGTACAGAATATTTTTTTTAGAACAGATCATCTCATTTCTCTTACATAGTTTCAATAATGTGAATGAATTTAAACAGCCGGAATACTAAGATAAGTGGTTTTGACAAAAAAAAGGCCCTAACAATGGTCCGTTCAAACTTAGCCAACAAAGGCATGTTTAGAGCTGAACACAGTTCCAGAAGCCATGAGAAACTGGAGCAGTCAATGGCACAGTTTGCCTGTAAAAAACCAAACCGTTCTCTTCCCCCTTGCTCTACTCCTCGGTTAACTTCCTGGAGTAGCTCTTGGCAAATTGCTTTCGTAATTCTTCCTGTTTCTTTCCAAGTTTAAGCGTGTTGATCAGATTTAAGGTTTTTTTCAGTTCATGCACAGGCCTGCTTACAAAGCCACAATATTTCCTTTTCGGAACAAACTCCAGAGCCTTCTTCCAGTCTCCGGTATCTTTCAAGGTTAGTAAAATATGCATCATCTGATCCAGCGTGAGGTTTTTGGCACCGCTATTCCAAAGCAAGTACTTCTCTAACGGAAGGGCCGCGGTCTCCAGCCCCAGCCGCTTTGCCCGTGCTAACGAGACCCCTGTTTTTATGCTCCTGTCAACCATCGACCCAATGATATAGATTTTGTTGTGATCGAATGTTTTCATGACCCTGGGAGAATCAGCAGTCAGATAGATAAGCTTATCCTTTGGAAAGATTTCCGTGTAGCACTGGTCTGTCACAGTGATAAGCAATTTGCCCCACGCCTCCCTGTAATGCTTGACAAATTCCTTATGATAGAGGCTATCCTCTTTAAAGTTACAGAAATGGATGTGGAAGGGATCCATGCACCTTCGATTGCAGCCTTCGCTGAACACCAGCTGTTGCACTGTATTTGCGACCTCTCGGGTGGACATTTCTTTCTCGTAAGACATGTCGAAGACCAGGGGCTGACCAAAGACCATTGACTGAGCAACCCTCCAGCTGTACGCCTTATCCATGGAGTTGGCCCACACACATATGAAAGAATTCTTTCTCTCCTCGCTGGTTTTGGAAGCTTGCTCCTGTTCTTCCAGCCTCCTCTGCCTTTTCTCATCCATCTTCCTTTTGTCGTTTTTCTTGTAAAGTTCTCTGATATGCAAGTATTTTAAATACTTCTTTTTAGCTGACTTGGAAGGACACTCCATAAAGGTTTTTAGCTGTTCTTCACTGATATTTTCTGGAACCGATCTGCCAGCTAGTCTCCACATCTCCAAAAGCTCACGTGCAGCAGCCGAACTGGAAAGTTCCTTACGCTCAGAGACCGCCTCACCGGCTTCTTGAAACCCTGACTTCATGACCGTCTTCCATGCATCTAAATCTAGCTTTTCTGAGGGGCTGCGTGAATTGTCCTGCTTCAGGCAAAGTGATAAACTCAGAGTTCTGCTGAGTGGAAACAAATCCTTTTTCATCCCATGCCGCGCAGCAAATGGAAGGACAGGACTTCTTACAATTTTTTTCAGAAGCATATTAGCAGACTGCATACTTAGGCACGCGCTGTGTTCAGTTATCTGCAAAACACCGGTAAGAAGGGGGAAAAACTTGTCAGAAATCATCAAGAAAAGGCACAAAGATTTCCATCCATAGCAGCACTGACAGATAACAACTAGCTTACTTGGAGAACACTAAAAATTCCTGCTTCCACTACTACTTTTCCACTGTTTTCTAAATAAAAACAGCGTTTTGTGGCACTGCTGTGAATCGACATCGTTAGCTCTGCTGCTTACAACAGATATACTCCAGTCAAACAACCTTCAAGCATTGTCTGAAATGTAAATTATCTGTATCACATGACAAGTAAGAAACTTTGTCAAGCAAAGCAAAACGCTGCATGGAGACCAAAAATATTTTTATACATGTCCGGAGGTGTCTTACCTAATTTACCTATACTGTGAAAAACAGACAAGATGCTTCATCTTGTAACTTTTTCTGGAAGAACTCTATCACAGGCAATTGCATTTTTGCTTTGACCATTATATTTTGGACAAGCTTATTGGCAAACTTTACTACTGAAGTTTTCCTCTTCTGTGCGTTCCCACACTGCAGGTCACTGAAACTACCAATGCTACAGTTTTGCTAAGCCAACACACTACTGCTATCGAAGGCACTCGGATGTCCCCTGCGTTCCTCGTGCCTGGCTCCCTCCACAGTACAGGCACTCGCACAGCCGCACTATGAGTCAAATCGGAGAACTGATCTCGGGAACAGACAACCAGCAGGCAGAGAAAAGAAAAAAAAAAAAATAGTTATCATCCCACCCGAATGAGTTTCTACACCTGATTCACTGGATATCTCCTAGAAAGAAGAAATGGAAGCATAAACAACTAGTATAGGAAAAGACCATCTGTTTCTTTTCACTAAAATTGCCTGTGAAGTCGATGCTGGCACATAAAAGTAAGGGCATGAAGCCCACAGTCCCATTAATTCCGTACGCATTTGTATTTAAATGGAAAAAGTCTAAAAAACCCCCCAAAACCAGTAAAGAATGTTTAGTATTTTTCTTGTCCTACACAAACCTACTTAAGTGAGATTAGTAGTTTTGATGTTTGAGAAAACATGATTTGACCAACACACAAAAATCAGTTCTAAGTTTCAAAAGAAAAATTAATAAACTACCCGATAACTTGCCACCAGAAAACATTTTGATATACAGAACAAGTTAGATCTAATTTTGGAGTTTTATATGCATATCTATACACACACCCCTGCCCAGATAAAGAGCCACAGAAAAAGCAGCGTGTTATTAGGAAACATTATATAAACTGGCATACATTTTCACCACTGTAGTTGGTCAAATTGGTGAGTGACCTTTCATTTTCTACTGCTATGAAGATAAAATGAAAACAAAAAAACCAAAACCAACCAAACAACCACCTAACTGTGTGAAGTTAAGACAAAACTCCAAAGCGTCACTATATAAGCGCTCATAGTTTTACATGTAAGCGTTACACACACTGGCAAAAGTCATAATGAAAAAAGTACATGGTTCAGCTTGCAAAAGTCAATGTGTCAGTTCCTCAATTAACTTATGTTACCAGAGCTCAAATTAAGTCAACAGTTGAAAGATCTACAGAGCCTGGATGAAGAATTACTCGGAATCACTGTGAAGAACCTGTATTTGTAGGAATGAAGATATTTTTCTAATACTTTGGGGTATTTTTTAGCATGACTTCACCATCACGAATCCCAGGAACAGAAAGGCCCCTCACCAGTATTTCAGAGGTGAATAACCCGGCTGCTTCCCCTGGCAGACGCCCAGCGTGGCTGCCCACAGGCCCGACTCCCACGCAGCCGCGGGCCCAGCACCGCGT
>NW_010256494.1:0-539 GCF_000690775.1 Eurypyga helias
CCCCAAGTGATGCGGAGGGAGGCGAGCGCCGGGCGCGGACCACTGTCCGCTGGGATTGCGCTCGTCTCCGCGTTCTCCTCCCTCGGCGGCGGAAAATCAGCCCTTCATTTCCGAGAATTACCCAAAGAAATGCAGGCTGCAGGAGCCATTACTGCACATTTTAATTATTGGGATCGTAAGCAGAGAGTTCAGGAAGCAGCAATAATTTAGTTCTCCCGTTTCCTATTTGAATGGGTTTGGTGTAAGATGCTGAAGATGAGCCCAAATGGATTTCTCAAAATAAACCAACAACGACAAAAAACACTCCGTACAATTACATTCCTATTATGGTCATTTAAGGTTTCGCTATTTTCCGGAGGTAAAGAAAATTTAACGCGAATGAATGATTCCCGTAGAAATGGCCACCGACGCGATGCCGGGAGGGGTTGAGGGGGACAGGACTCGGGACGCAGCGGGACTCTGTTCCGTGTAGGACGGGGAAGGGTCCCCAGGCCGGAGAAAGCACCCCGCAGCTGGCACGGCGGTGCACCCCCCCGCCT
>NW_010256495.1:0-668 GCF_000690775.1 Eurypyga helias
AGGCTGCGGAGGGTTCTCCTCCGCTCTCGCTCGGCCGTGCTTTGTTTCCAGCCAACGAGCGAAATATTTCGGATGAAGCCTCTCAGACTTTTGGATGAAATCTTGCAATTGTTCAGAGAAAATCTTTCACTTTCTGGATAAAATTTTCTCGTTTGGGCACCGAGTTTTTGCTGGAAACTATTTCCATGGAAATTGCTGGCAAAGAATGAAAGGAATTTTTTCCCCTTCTTCAAAAAAAACCCAACCCACCCAACCCCAAACAGCCTTCCACACTGGAAACATGGATTAACTCTTGTTTTACAGAGTCAGAAAATGGTGATTTCCAAACAACTTCAACAACTGGGGGCTTTCCTGGTGCCCCAGTGTATCCTCTTGGGCTTAGGACTTGTTTACCTAAGGGAGTCATTTCAGAATGAAGAGGCGAAGGGACTGAAAGTCCTTGTATTCTCGCCTAAGGCTGGGCAAAAAATAAATTATGTCTGCTTCAAAGTAAAAATCTTGTCATGTTCAGTATGGGCAAAAGCTGGCGGGAATCCAGTGGAGAGAGCTAGTGAGCTACCCGGAAGGATGTTCACAGGACAGTGATAAAAGGGAAAAATGCAGGAAAGGATTTTGGAAAAAAACCCAACTGGGAGCAGAGGGGAGAAATAAACCCGATGGAAAACCTA
>NW_010256495.1:696-18164 GCF_000690775.1 Eurypyga helias
AGTAGCTTTTTTGTGGAGCCTCTGGCTCCAGGTCCAGGTGGTTCAGGAAAACGGGCGTTTTTCCACCTAGGCATGACGTGCTCTGCTTTGGAGACCTTATGTCCCTCCAAAAGGAAAGGAGGTTTTGTGTTCCTGTGAAGGTCACCATTCGTGTGGATGGAAGAATACACACGTGACCTTGGGACTGAAGCCTGCCTGGTCTCTCAAGCACTGCAGTAGTGTTGTTTTTGCCCTCCTTCCCAAAGTGTTCACTAGGCTCTGTTTGTCCCCGACCCCCGGGACAGCCTTTTCTCTTCCAGTTGTTCGTGCGTGCCCAGGAAACGCTGGGCCTCTAGTTAACAGAGCGAACCTGTCACTTCAGCATTTCCACAGGTGATGGACTCACTGCTGGGGTTGGCCGCAGCATGGGCTCCACTGGCCTCGCTCGTCTGGCCTGTAAATTGCACTGCGCATAAAAAAGATGACGTACAATGTTAAGAATGAGAATTTGCTTTCTAGGGCAAATTGTGGCTGTCTCTTTTACTTGCCAAAGAGCTGACTTGAGGAGCTTGCACTTGCACCTATTTCCTGACATGACTGAAGGGAGGAGCCAGGGCTCCCTGTTCATGTCAGCTGTAGCAGACTGAGCCAAACGTGTGGGACGAGATGATATTGAGAGATGCCTGGAGATTGACTCCTGCCTGCAGCCCCCCTTCCCTCCTCTCTTGGGGTGCGCCTGTCAGGGTCAGTGAGGGGTTGCTTAGCTGTTTCTTGATTCATCACAGCCTTCCCAAGGCCAGACATTGCCTGGCAGTCACAGTCCAGCCACGGCCTGCCCTTCCAGAATGGGAAGTACTTAACAAACTCACCCATTCCCTTCCTTTTTGGAGCTCTGTCAATACGAGGCAGATGGGGAGCTCCTGTTGTTCTTCATTTCAAGGGCTTGGCACAGACGTCACCCATCTTAAGGAGACCTGCTCTGGGCTGGGCAGGATGTTCAAGGAAAAGCCTCCACCAGGGCTTTTTCCAGCTTCCAGCCCACATGCTTCCACTGTGGTGTAACAACAATGTCTTTCTTAGATCATGGAGGCCGGCAGAGAAACATCATCAGAAAACCCAACTTCCTGTTTTTCTACCTGCCTTCTTGACAGGTAGCTGGGCATTGTTATGCCAGGAGCTGCAGGTACTTCAGTGATGTGAGGCCCAGCAGTTTTCAAGAAGGACAAGACACAAACCAGATGGAGCCACCTTCAGATCAAGAGTCGGGTCAGCAGCGAGTGCTGCAGGACCACTGGTCCCCATGCAGTTGCCTGAGGTTTCCGCAACAGGCGTTTGAGCACGGACCTGGAGGCACGTGAGTCAGCACTGCCAGAGTGCCGGGTGTAAAAGCGTTCTTTGCCAGGAACATTTCCAAGAAAATATTTGCACTAGCTGCCCTTGCTGCCCCGCTGCGGTGCCAGGGGTGGGTGCTGCAGAGGTCTGGCATGGCAGTTGGAGCGTTGGTGGTGCTGGCACGTGGGGAAGGGGCTCCAACCAAGAGTAGAGGAGGAAAGGACCTCGGCTGTGGCAGCAGGAGGGGCAGGAGGGAACGACTCCAGGAAATCCAGCATCCTGGGTGAGTGGGCAGCTGGGCTGGATGACTGTAATGATCTTTTCAGGTATTAAAATTTATTATTGTAGCTTTTAGCTCTGAGTAGCCAAAGGCAGTTGCTCCTCAAGGAAGAGGGTTGATTCATCTCCAGTACAGCCATTGACTCTGCTTATTCTCTCCCGCCTGTCACATCTCCTTCAGCCGTAACTCACTCCTCGGCCTCTCAGATAGGAGCAGGGCTGCTGCCTCTCTGCGGGACTTCAGATGTGAGATAAATCCCTTTGCATCCCAAAGCCGCAGGAAAAACTGTTAAAGGATGACCAGTCAAAGAATTTGAGGCGTAGCTCTTCAGGCCCTTTGGTATGTTTTCAGTGGAGTAGGGCACGGCAGTGCTGCTGGCCGAGGGGCTTGGGGAAAGCCTGCTCTCAAGGGCCCTCGTGCAACATGGATTTTCCCCTAATAAACCTTGGGAATTAAGCTTGCAATTTTCCTTTTGCTCTTTTAATAACGATCCAATATGTTGTTGTCCGACAGAGGTCAGCCAAACTTTTTATTTAGACCCTGAAGGATTTGCGGATGATGTCAGCATTAACAAAAACTCTTGGAAACTCCCGTTGAGCTAACGCTAAGTTTGGTGCAAGGTTAGCATGTCTGTGCCATCAGCTCGATCAGGCAGCATTAAACCATACAAATCAATGCAGAAGTGAAACACAGCAATTAGGCTGCTCTTGAAGTGAACAACAGAAGTGACATTCAACAGGGGGCCAGGACACCTTGCAGATGAAAGATCAAAACAGCAAAAGCATATCTCTTGTCATATGGTTCTGTCCTTATTACTTATGTTACGTCTGGCCTTGCCTATTAAGTTTATCAATTTGTACTCACCAACAGTATATATGCCAGCTAGCAGTAGATAGTATCTATAAAATGACTTAATAACTTGCATCTGTCATAAAACTTTATATTCAGTTCCTCAGTTACAGCTTAGCTGCCTTATTATTATTTTTAAAATAAATATATGCTAGACTTTCCCCATGACTGCAATTCCAGGGCTGTATTGTTTTATTTAATCTTCTGCCTTAACTTTTATGTCCTTTGCCAAAATGTTTGCTGCCATAATCCAAACTTGGTCTCCTAAAACCTTGCTATGCATCACAGGGGAACCTTCTCCGTCATCTTTCACAATCCAGCCTGCAGCTGTGAGCATCCCTGCAGGGAAGCTGGATGTCACTGGCCGCGTTGTAAGTGCTGTCTCTTCAAGGGGCTCTGTAAGGTCACCGCCATAGTCATAAGCGTAGAGGAAAAGACTTTTCTTCTTTTTTCTAGTCTCCATGTTTGAATTACGTCTTTGTCCTTGAAAGAGGCCCTGCTGCAAGAATCCTCAAGATGCTCTGCTTGAAGATTCATTTTACATTCCTGTGAAGATCTTAATTTATTGGAAAACTGGATGTTATTTTCTTCTTCAGTGTGGATTTCTTTCCCACCATGTTCTTTAGTCAGTGGCTGAAAAATAGCTCTTGGGGCTGTATCATTTGTGCTTCTTTGAGCCTGCTAGTTCTTTTATTATTAGGAAAATGCCTTGGTTTGGGAATGAGAAATAAGGTTTTAAGAGACTTTGAGGCAGGCATGTATTTTGACGTAAAGTACCACCTGGGTGAATACCTACAGAAGGAAAAGAATTTTCACTAAAGATATTTAGCTGAAAATAAATTTGGATCAGAAATAAGATGTTTGATTTCCCCTCCGTTTGTTTCTTCTTTCCAAAAGGGTAAATTAACCTTTGGAAGAAACCCCAAAGGGTTATGGTGGCTTCTGTATGACACGTACGTTTTCATGAAGATGCCTCCCTTTGCAAGTGAGATCTTTGGATCAAGCACAGGATGAAAGAATGATGCAGACATGACCAAATGAGGTTGTGTGGCCAGAAATCAGAACAAATTTTTGCCGTGGTCCCTTCTGTCCTTCAAATCTGTATATTTTCAATAACCTTTTCGGTCAATTTTAGTAAAAAATTCCTCTTTTTTCCGCTCACATGCTGCCAAATAAAGTCCTCATGGTCAATGTCCCACCACCCTGATTTCAGAATACCTCTTTATTACAAACGGTGGGCGCGTGATGATGCCTGGTTTGGATTTGGGACTTTTCATCATGTGAATACCAGCAGTTAACCCTGGAGCTCTTTACAGCAAGATGTGCATGGCTGCCTCTGCCTTTTCTCTGATCTCCACAGAGAACTCATCTAATACAAACCCGCAGCATGACCCAGGACCCATTAAAAACAATAGAAAGGGTTCCAATTGGCTTCAGTGGTGGTAGACGGATGTTTCATGTGCCCACGCTCCCTCTCCTGATTCAGTACTTGGAACCACAGAGCTGCAGCTTCTGCCTTACCCTCCTGTTTTGGTATCCATGCTTTAGAGGCTTTGACCTGCCCTCTTTCTTCCCCATCCCACTTTGCTGGAGTACTCCGTTGTGATGGGTTGGACATGAAATCTTTTATTACTCTGGCACTTGTTACTGATTATAAGCAGATCAGAAATCCTCATCGTGCTTGCTGGTGCTCTTTGCCCCAGCGTACTTACAGTGTGGAGAATGTACGGGTGGACTGGAGAGCAGAGAGAGCCATTGCTCTGAAACCTGCTCTCGGCCCTTTTGCTGTGTTATACAAGAGATCACAATTATCCTCTCTGGCTTTGGAAAAGAAGCTAGATAAAATGCAGAGATTATGAAGGGAGGTAATCATAACAATTCTGGGCAGGGAAATAATGGTTGTGGACGGAGTGAAAGGGTGGTACAGTGTGATCCAACAGCATGCTGTTGCCAGCGCGAGTCTTTCCAGCCACAGTCAAAAGAACTTTATGCAGTCCTTTCTGAGCTTACTCATTGTCATATAAAAGACAAAGTCTTCCGTAGACTGAAGTGGCCAGGCCGTCATTAGTGTTATGTTACACAGGATTTCAGGGGAGATGGCTTCGGCTCTTTGCGGGCAGAGCTTGGACTGAAGATCTCTACCAAAATCTGGTTCTTCTTTTGGTGAAATAATAGGTGATGGAGAACAGTTGCAGCTCGAATGGAGTAGAGCTCTTTATTGAGGGCTTCACAATTAATCTTTTCCCACTACGACTTCAGAAAGTAATGAAGTGTTAAAAAAAAAAAAAGGTGACAATCACATATTTCTGCACATTTTGTTTTTATAATTGTAATATTATAGTGCTGTTTACTCAACCAATCTAAGCCTGGTGCTCTCAGCAAATACTTACAATGTTTGCACTCTGAATTTATTCTTTGCAAAAGCAGACTTTACACGCCACAGATGAAAACGCTTCAGCCTCATTTAAATAGGAAATAAAAGGGATTGCATTACTTTATTCCTTTGCAAGTTGGCAAAAAAAAAAAGGGCATTGTCCTCTTTCAGAGTTCAGATTTCATTTTCTTCAAATGAAGTTGCGGTGGTTAGATTTACAAAACTTCTATTCTTCTTTTTTTTTTCCACAGATCTGCAAATTTCCTATCTCTAAAGCATTTGCACAGAGTCAAAAAGAAAACAATAGAAATACAAATCTTCAAGCCAAAAGTTCCAAGCTGGCATGAAAAATGGCAAGAACAAGATCTGAACACTTCTTAATGCCAGTGTAACCACGAGATTACTTTAAAATTTCTTTTCTCAGAAATTCTGTATTTTATTTATCAGGGCAAAACAGGACGTAAAGTAGAAAAGACATTTCTAAAGGTTTTATTGGAGTGTTTAAAGCTGTATCTGAAGACATATAGACTATAATAGAAACACACAGACCAAATTATTATTGTGTTTTACATTTTGGCATTTTTGCAAACTTCCATAATTATGTCATTTTAGTACATTAAAACAAACAGCAAGGAAATAGAAAATGCTTCATCCACAGCTGTGTTTACTACCTTAAATGTGTTTTTTCTCAACCAGGCAACCAGTCTGAGAGAAGAGGTTTCCCTGCTGTGTAACACAGCATAATCAGAAGCACACACAGCACCCACCTGGAGTATTCCAACGTAGAAGAGTAGTGGAAAATTAAAGCAATAGAATGGAAAAGTCAATAGCTTTTTCCAGTGAGACACATTTGACATAGTAATAGACTTACTTTTTAAATATATGAATGTACAGAGGATCTTGGAGGGTTCCTTTGAGTGAAAATCCTGTTTATACAGGGAGAAAAAAGAATATTTGATCTTCCTTGAAGAAATCTAAATTTTAATTGAAAGGCTTTAAAACATACCCCCATTTTACCATAATATGAAACATGATTTTCCACTTTCTTTACTACTTTGGGGAGCATGATTTACACAAATGAAAGTCCAATGAGCTATTCCTCATCAAATGAAAATATTTTGTCAAAATTGCAAATGTCCAAACAATGTTATGTAGGTGAAATCAGCAGCACCTTCAGGGATCTCCTGAGGAGTTTTAATCTGCTTGAATATCTATTTAGAAATGAGATTGAATTTTTTCTTACCACTATTTCTACAGCAGAAATAAGTTGCAAAATCATTGCAGAAAAATATAATTCCCTTGGAATTAGCAGTACTGCTTTACAATTTTCAGCTATTGCTGATTTTAGCTAAGATTTTATTTAACTAGAAAATTCGATAGATCTTTTAAAAATTTATTTTGAGAGGTCACTCAACAATTATTCTGAATGTTGTAGAAATCAGAAATTCTGACAGAATTTTCAGGTCATGTAAAACATACATTTTTTCTTGACCTGAAATTAAATATTTTACTTCAGCTTCACGTGTTTCTTTAAGGTCTTTAGTTCTGTATAAAGGAAATTATTAAAGTTTTGTAATCACAGAATGAAAATCTATTGTAAAACATCAGCATGGACTTTTTAGACTTCCATACTATGTTGTCTTTTTTTTTTTTTTTTTCAGTTGAGGATAAAAACCTCTCAAGTCAAGGCATATTTTTGAGTAAATAAATTTACAGTTTTTGTTAAAAGACAACTTTGGCTGAAAAAAAGTAGCCAGTACCTACTTTGTTGTTTAAATCAAGCACTGGCAAATGTAGTGTAAGACCTTACAGCAGATAGGCCCTTAGAAAAATTCTTCTCATTAGCTGAAATTTTAGGCAACCTCTTTTGTCTTGTTTGAAGGGTCTACCCATGAACCTTAGACACAATCTGGTTGATAAACTTCATTAACATGGTCTTTGCAGCTTGTTTTATTTTAGCCACTCAAAATCCAGGTCTCAAGTCTAGGCCAGCACCCTCAGCTTTCATTGATGTGGTGGAGAATGGTGAATGTGTCTCGAGGAGGGGTCACTTTCTTCTAGGAGAGACATCAGGAGACAATTGTGTTGCTATGTACCTGATCTATTGCTTTTATCAAGAATACTCTGAAACTCAAGTACGTAGGATACTTGTGGACGCTAATATAAGCACTACAAGCCATATTAATTGGACTTGCCAGGAGTACTTTCCAGACCATCTATAATACAGTCTGAGTATTTAGCACTGTGACTTCATATAAGCCAGGGGATCCACTGAGAACCAGCAGATAAAGGCGGTTTTGCTCTGTGTGTGCCTACGCCATGAGTTTAATGTTTGACTCTTCAAACTGCTTGGTAGTCACAGCATCCTCTGGCACGCCTGCCACTCTAAGCCGGGTGTTCAAACACAGGGACAGATGTAGCGTGGTCCCAGACCTTAGCCAGCAGAAGCTGATGTCAGAGTGCTCCAAACAAAAATGATACCGCTCCTTTTTAATAACAAAGGTAATTAAGCCTCAGATACCATAGTGAAAGTCATGCCAAATTCATAACCATCAGCCAACTGAGTCAAAAGTATGTGGGAGTCAGGCTGCTCCCATGGGTGCCAGAGGAGGTTTACCATGGGCTTCACCCAGAAGCAAAGCCAGGTCAGTGCTGAGCCTTTGCATATTCTCAGCTTACCGTGATGTGCTCTAGTTTAGTCACTGAACAGGGCAGGGATAGGAGCCACCAGCTCAAGTTTTGTGTCTGAGCTGCAGCAGAAGAGGTTGGCTCCTTGCCCTTGCAGCATGCTATTTCACTCTTTGCTTGCTGCAATGTCCACCGCAGCAATTGGCTTTAAGGAGGACTTTAGAAGTATTTGGAAATAGTTTTGGGTATGAGATAGCTTAGCAAAGCCTATGATGAAGACTTAATAAAGTAAATGCAAAATATTACCAAAGCTTGGGAGGGCTGTGTTTTATGTGGCTGTGTTAGCCAATTCACCTCCCTGGTGGGTTGGCCCCAGACAGCAGCTAAGCACCCATGCTGCTACTCACTCACTCCCCCACTCAGTGGGACTGTAGGAAAAACAGGAAGAGCGAAAGCAAGAAAACTCAGGCGTCAAGATAAAGGCAGTTTAAGAGGTGAAGGAAAGAGAAAAAACCCACTCACCACGTCCCACAGGCAGATCGGTGCCCAGCCAGTCCCTGAACGTAGGCCACCTTGGAAGCCAGATCGCCACCCCTCCTTCTTCTTCTTCTGCCTCAGTTTTTGTTGCCGAGCATGATGTTACATGGTAGGGAGGTGAACAGCTGCAACACACAGATCCTTCCTCAAAGGATATGGGAATTTCTAGGCGGTTGTAACCGTTACCAAGTAGAAAAATTAGACACAGGGTTAGATGTGTCCTACCTGTGATGGTTACAGTCCTTTCTTTAGGACTCCCTCATGTGACAGGGATGAGGGTGTGGGTTTCCTCAAGGAGGATAACTCGATGACAGGTGTTTTTCCTTCTCTCCAAAGAGAAATGACCATTTATTTAAGTGAACAACACAGTGAACCTTCCCATTCCACTTCAGATGAAACACGGAGTTGTGACTATTTAAAAACCACTTTCTGCAACACAAAGCACTATTCCGCTCACACAGATATTTATAGAGGAAATTAGCACAACTTCTTGATAAATCTGTTGGATTAAAAAGTGATGTGGCTGGCAAATGCAGTTTTCCGTGTAAGCTGTTTGAGTATTTCTGTCATAACAAACATTGTCCCCAAATTGTGGCACCCTTTCCTCTCACAAATTTTTGAGCGGTGCTGGAACACACTCTGATATGATTCCCTTTCATTTCTGACACCGTTATGTCATTTTATGGATTTGCGCTGACAGCATTTCATTTCGACATCATTATAGCATCTCAACTGACTTTCCACACTGAGCACACCAAGAGAGTTTTGTGATGATACTATAGTAAGAACAGTTAGAATGCAAAATAACCCTGCTGAAGAGTAATTATTATGCATGAACATGAGCAGGTTTTCTTGCTTAAATTTTCAGCTGTTGCAAAGTTTGATATTTTCTTTCTTTTAAAAATAGCTAAGAGATTCAAGGTAGAGGTAGAACTACCCCAAGGCTGGAGGATGCAGAGCCTGGTGGGTGCACAGCCTGCGGTTATGGCTAGTAAAGTTGGGCACAGAGTTAGAAGTCAGCCCATCATCTTCAGCCCCTTGGAAACCAAGTGCCTGAGATGGACAGCGAGGTGCATCAGAGGCAGCAGAAGGAACCAAAAAGGTTTGGATCCATCAACGTTAGACCCGTCTCTTAAGAAGTGATGAGATTTTGTTGGGACATGGTGGTCCCAACTGCGGAGGGAGCTTGGAGAAGTGAATTAGCCTTGCTGCCTAACTTTTAAACAATTAAAGTTAGGAGAGCCTAGTTTCACCTGAAGAGGTAAAGAAAGGCAACTGGAGAAAAATACTATGGGCAAACCTACCAAAATTCCCAACACATAACTTTTTGTGCCTTTCTGTGCTATGTCTTACAGATTTATGGCTGCATAAGCCTGGCTGTGCAGAGGAATCCCAGGTGAGAAGTCACAACCAGGTGACTCAGAGAGACCTCTCTGAAGAGGGGTAATCAATCCCACTGAGACACTCCTGCAGTGGCATCCACAGAGGCCACCACAGAGGGTGACTCTGGTTCCCTGAACCCTGCTGCAAAACCTCTGCTTGCACCTGACTGTTCCCATCTCGGCTCTGCTCTAAGCAAGGAAAGATACGCAAGCTCACACACAATTACATTAAAAATTAAAGGATATTAAGGTAATGGCAGCTCCAAATACAGCAAACCTTGGAGTTATGAAACTGTACCACATTCAGAAAGTCTTCATTCATCTCCTTTCTGGAGGTGTGTTCTAACACAGGGTCTAATTACATTGTCATCAACTATTTATTTTTACATTGGAACATTTTTTTTTGTTGAGGGTACCCAAGGCATGCTTAAGAAGTGAAAAAGGTCAGTATTTTTACTGTCATTTTTAAGTTAGTGATCCTCTCCCATAGTTATTGCATTTGGTGCAAGTAGAGACAGTCATTTCTTCATGATCTTTTGCAGGGGTGGGAGTTTTTCAGTCTCTGTAGTATGTGAGTGCCTTACTAATCTTGATAACATTTTGCCTCAGGTGAAACGAGATAATGAATAGCATTACCTCCCCTGTTTGAGATGAATAAAAAAGACAGAGGAGACTTGCTGGAGTCCAGACTAAAGTCAGTTCTTTGGGTTCCCACATCCACCCCACCAGTGTACACAGCACTGTCTCCAGCTGTGTGGGGGTGTTCTCAGGCAGATAGAAAAACAGGGCTTTATTTTCTTCTTCAGATTTTGTGTATGTTTGACAGCGTCACACTGTAATGAAGTAGTAGGTTGTCTGAAAATAATGTGTACCTGAAAGTAGGAAGGTTCATCATGCACTTTTAGTCAGCTGAATCCTGATGCCAGCAAGCCCTGGCTGCGTGGGACAGGGAGCAGGAGTGTGAGGAATCAAGTGGGAAAGCGGTGAGCTGGGAATACAGCTTCTGAAGACAACAGCTTATATTCATGGCTCAGCTGATGTGGATCCAAAAAGTTACCTGAGGGCAATTCTAAATTATCTTATTCCAATGAGAAATCCCAGGTAAATGTGAAAGTCTGGAAGCACAGCACCGGGAGCTCAGCAGCCCAAGCCCAGCCTCAGCTGAGCAGTGCAATTTCCTCCGTGTGCTTGGGAGAGTGAGCAGCAGTAGGATGTATGACAAGAGTATGGAGTGTGTAGGACATGGATATGTAACCCATAGCCTGACCCATGAATAGTGTCAGGCTTATATTTAATCACACAACCTTTTTTTTAGTAAGGGATGACATTTGAATATTATTAAAGAAAAGTTCTGTACTGTGGATGGCTCCTGTATTTGCAGGAGAGTTTATCTGTAAAGCAGCAGGTGATGCTGCTGTGATTCTCAAACAGCCCAAAGAAACCCGCTGTAGTACCTGTGGATCCCACTGGGCATCCATCTGTTTATCCAGTTGAAAGGTTTGGTGGGGTCTCTTCACTTACAGCACATACCTCATATCTGAACTTGCCCCACCATTGGAAGTGTCCAAAGTCAGGTTGGATGGGACTTTGAGCAACCTGATCTAGTTAAAGATGCAGGAAGTGATGACCTTTAAAGGTATATTCCAACCCAAACCATTTTGTGGTTCTAGGATTCCTCCCTCTGTAAAAGTCTCCCAGGCCAGAAAGGGGTTTTGACATTTCTGTGAGCAAGCAAGAGGACGAGCCACTCTCCTCATAGGTCTGGTAGGTATTACAAGGGAAGAATGTCACTTATCCTAGCACCACCTGAGGTTATTCCTGTGCTAGTAAAGCTTGAGCAACGAGAGACTTATGAGACGGAGCTCGTCCTTTCAAATCCAAGCCCGTGCTGTTCAGCTGCCTCACCCCAACACAGATGTGCTGTGTCCAGCCTCCAGAAAACCAGATTCATGGCTTCATCCACAGCCCATTGCCAGCAAGCAAAAGATTTCCATTGACTTCACTCAGTTTTGTATCCAGCCCCTGGGACTCAAAACACATTGCAAAAGGCCAGCTCTCTGCTGAATCTGTCAAGGGTCTTCTGTGTTGTTAGAGCCAGCGGAGCCTTGCTGGTTGCTGCCAGAAAAGAATTTGGCCCTACGTGCCATTTCCAGTGTGGATGTCGCAAGCTGACTTCACCCTCTGTTCATCTTGTGCTTCTTCTTCAGTTTGGGAAATGAGCTGTGATTGAGAATGAAGCTTTTTAGATATCCAAGCCTGTATACGTTCATTAAGTTCATGAAATAATGGTTAAAAATAAAACCTAAAATTATGTCTCTTGAGTTTTTGCTGATAAAAAATATGTCAGACTTTCTGGAAAACCCTACCTCTGGGATTACTGCCAAGTGTTTGCTTCTCTATTGCTACCATATTTTGACCTCAAATGGAACTTTCTAATTACATCACAAATATCATTATATCATGCAAATTAGAAAGCTGTTAACATAGCCCAGGATAAAATAGCTGAAAAATAACAGGCTACAGCCACTTTTCATTACACTCTGAAGGTCTAAAAAATTCTGAAGAATAAGTCTTCAATCCTGCCTCTTTAAGTACTGAAGAACAGATTACCTCACAGCAAAGGAAGATGGTTACTTAAAGAAGCTGGCTAATCCATGAGACATTATTTCTGTCCTCTTCTGTTGGCATCTTTTGTAATAGTTTATTAACAATGATTTGTGTCCTGTTGAGTAAGCTGTGTTTGTATAACACCACTGGCACTATATTAGCTGAGACCAAGGGTATTCTGGCTAGTTAGTCACAGCTATCAAATGCTTGGAACTTAATTTTCACTCTTTTCTGGTTAAGCATCTTTAACAAATATTTTGCTGCAGGGTAGAAAAAGTCCTAAGTAGTCAACAGCATTGTTTGCAGGACTCGACATGCATTTGCAGCCAGACGAATATGTTTGATGTGCTTTTGTGGTGGAAGCACAATGACATCTACTGGCCAATGCAGAGGGCTTGTGAGAGCGTTTTCAGGAGGATTATATGCAGAAAACAGCACAGAATTGACTCTGCAAGGAAAGGGGATGGCATCCTTATGAGAGGTGGGATGATAAATCAGAAGATCTGCAGATATCTCAAGTAATACAAAGGAAATTGCAAAGCAGAAAATAGAAGGCATTTTACTTATGTACCACTTGTTTATTGTTAGTTGAAAAACAAACAAACAAACAAGCAAAACACTGGCCAAATCCTCTGATGCTGCAAAGTTTGTCTATCGTATTCAGTAGTGGCTGTCAGATGAAAAAATGAGTTAAAAGCAACTTACAGTGAGTGTAACCAGCTGAAATCTACAAATGAGATCCAAAATTTGCAAACGAGCCTCCTCTGCTCTTGTGTGCTGGTTTTGGTTGGGATTGTTAATTTTCCTCACAGTAGCTAGTATGAGCTACATTTTGGTTGTGCTGAGAAGAATAGTGATAACATGGTAATGTTTTTAGTTGTTGCCAAGCAATGTTTACATTAAGTCAAGGAATTTTACAGTTTCTGATACTGCACTGGTGTTCCCAGCTTCTTGTCTACAAGCTGGGAGGGGACACAGCCAGGACAGCTGACCCAAACTGACTAAAAGGATATTTCATTCCATAAAACATCATGGTTAGTTTGAGGGAGTGGGCCATGAGTCTCTCTCCTGGGCTTGGTCTGCCTCTTGGGGGTCTGGGTCTGCTGTCTTGCTGGCTTTTGGGGCTCTTGGGCTCTGGCTTTTGCTGCTCAGGGACTGGCTGGGTGTCAGTTGTCGGGTGAGAGAGGTTGTTGTGGTCTTCTTTTCCATTATTTTCATTATATATGATTATTAGTAGTGGTAGTATTATTTTTCACTACATATTATTAGTAGTAATATCAGTATTATTAGTATTATTGGTATTGTTAATATTACTAGCATAATTATTTTATGTAATTTATTTTCAATTTTTAAATTGTTGTTATCTCAACCCATGAGTTTTCTTGTCTTTTCCTCTGATTCTCCTCCCCATCCCACCGGGGGTGGGGAGAGGTGAGCAAATGGCTGTGTGGTGTGTAGTTGCTGACTGGGGTTAAACCACGACATCTTGAAACAGAGGTACATTGTAAGCAGAGGTTTCTTATAACCTAAAATGTCACAGTCCTGATTTCAGTACTGCACAGCTTTTAGTGCATTTTTCTCTTAACATGATGCAATCTCTGTAAGTCTTGTGCAGAAAATTATACCTAATCAACTCCAAATGCACAGTGCTCCAGCAGTTAGGCATTTCTCTTGCAAATAGTGTTATTAAAAATAAATAAAGGAGGCAATCAAAACATGTCTCTTTCTGAAAATGTGAACGCTAACGATAGCAAAAGAGAATAAATTTCCTACCAGCTCACAATTCTTATGTACAAAGTGTATAATTTTGAAATCCCTTGTCTTCCATCAGCTCTGCTCCTATAATTTTTAGTCATGTTGCCTCAACAAGATGATGCAGTTCAACAGAACCAGAACCTCTGAAAATCATCATACTTGCTTTCTAAAATGGGTAGGCTGTGCCAATTTACTCAGTGAGCAGCACTGTGTTGGAAATGTTACACAGCTATGGAATCGGTGTATCATCCAGAAGAGGAGTATACTGTGTGGAAAGGAAGGCTTTGGCTTCAGTTCATGGAAGCAAATCAATCCAGAGCTGAAGGGTACAGCATGGACTAGATTCAGTCCAGGGTTGTACAGGCTTCTAGGTGGTGAGAAGAAAATCTAGGCTGTCCAAAAATGGTGAATATTGTGCACAGAAGCAAGAGTAGCAAATATGGGCAATGTGTTTCTATAAAGCTCTGCATTAAAGGTGGTCAACCCTAATAATGGAGACTTGAGTACTGCAACGCATTGGTTTTAGTGGGAGTCAAGAATGTGCTCGAACTGGAAAAGAGGGAATGTGAGCAAAGGGGTTGATCCTAATGTCACAACTCCACTGCTCAACAATGAGCTTTTCACAGAAGTGTTGTTTGCAAGGACGAAAAGGGGAAGGGAGGAGAGGGAGGAGGCAGAAGGAGAAAAGGCAAAACAGAAAAAAAAAAAGGTAAGGTGTTACTAGTTCAGTCTGTGATTATACAGATCTAAAAATGGTCTTCCTCATTGCAATAAAACAGAAACCTGTGATAAAATGATTTAAAAGTCAAAATATGATGGAAAGTTCTTATCAGACCCTATACAGCAGATGTATCCTCATGCACATTGGATTTTGCCATCCCCTGCCAGGGATGCAGGGATGCTAGCAATGGGACACCTGTGGGCTGGATTTCCCTCCTCAAGTAATTTCAGAGCATCAGAACTGGCATTTGATTCCTGACTGGCAGCATTCAGGATGAGGGACAACACAGGAATGTGTGTATGTGCAAAGCTGCTGGTTTGGATATGACATCCTGGGTTTTGGTTCTGAATGGCTATATTGTATTGACAAAAAGAAAAAAATCAAGAGCAAGAAAATGTCTTCCACATTTTCCAACATGTGTAACTTTTTTTTTAAACAGAGCTATTATGGCAGGTGAACTTTCATGCTAAACACAGTGGCACCTAATAATGAATAAGAAGTAAATCAGACGCAGACTTCTGGGCTGCTGTCCTGTGTTACCATGCCATCCATGACTCCTGCAAGCAGTCATGTATGTTAGTGATTTTCTTACTGCGGTAACCAACCGACATGCGGCCTGAAAACTGTGAGTGTGACGCTTGTGTCCCTTTTTAGTGCTAAGATAAACCTTCTGCCTTTTGCACTGGCAGGTGGGTGCACATGTGCATGCATCCATGGGTGCATTCCACAGCAATTCTGGGTAATATTCAAACACTCACTGGAGTCCCCCTAGTTATTCTCTTCCCTCGTTTGACTTGTAATTACATTTCCCATGAACTTGGCTACATAGGAACTGTTAAGAAAAATATTTCTTCAGATAATAAAGGGTGGGGTTTTTTTATCCAAACCCCAAAAATCTGCTGAATCTCTCGACTAGCGAGAAGACAGTCAATGGTAACCTTCTCTCCTCCTTCAAAAAGCATTGCATTGCCTGGGTTATTTGTTTAAAGGGACACTGTGACGTCAAACTGGGACCTAAAGATAGTAATTGTAAACACAGGGTTTTTTTTTAACAAACCAAAGATTTGTGGAGATATTTCTATGTTTATAATTTCCAGTGGATACAGGGGATTTTGGTATGTCTTTATTACAAATAAACATAATCTACTCGGCCAATGTATGCCAGACAGTGCAGCCTTATGCTTGTGCACGGGAGTCAGGGAGAGAAAATGATGAGAACTTCATTACTTGAACCTGAAATGAGCCAATCCATTTTCTTTGTCTGAGGTGGGAGAATGGGGAAATACAGAGAGGCAGTTAAATACTTGAAAAATGTTTATGAAGTCTCAGAAAATGAAGGTGAGAGGGTTAACCACCCTAGTTAAAAACACAGATGGAAGAATATTTATTCTCAGATGTGCCAGATCTCTGCCATTGCCAGTTAAACAGCGTGGGGAAAGGCCTTTTACATCAATTTTTGTTTCCGTGTTTTCAGTACTTGCATACGTGGATGCATAAAGATGTGTCTTCTTCACATACGTGTGCAGAGATGAACCAGAGAGCTTTGCACACACAAAGCTGCAGTCTCCATCCGGACACATTTCACAAGAAGATGGAATTATTCATCACTGAGTGCTCACTGAGCCCTTTCCTGGCTGAATCCAGCACACTCTGAGACATCCTATAAGAATCTGTTTTTCAGGAGCACACAGCCTGTGCCATCTTTAGATCACTTAATTCAGACAGAAGAAGTGATGAGCACTTTGTTTCCAGCCTTACAGCAACGTCTGTCAAGCTCAAAGACAGAACTTTTCTGGGACATGCAAAACTGGACAGGGGAACTCCTCGGGTGAGGGGTGAAGCCAGGAGAGGGAGGTGAGGATGCTGAGGCTGCTCTGCTCTTGCTTTGACCTCTTGTTGACCCTGAGTAAATGTCTTAATTTTCTTTAGCAAGCAGGCAAAAAGGAGACACTTACCCACTGAGGAAGGAATTATTACTAGGTAGTGAATGAGTAAACTGTAAAATGAGTAAACAGCATCGCCATGCTAATTATTCTTGGCAGCTTTTAGCCATCTCCTTTTAAACATGCTTTTTCACCCTGTGGCAATGCTCAGCTGCCGTCCTCTGGTCCTGCAGTGTGTCACAGTGCTGAGATTTGCCTTACTGAGATCTGGAGGTGAGATGGATGGAATACAAAACTTCTATTTTTGCTAAATGACCAATCACAAACAGCTGTATTTGACCCTTTCCCATCCCTCTCTCCCCCTGTAAAGACCAACCAGAGAATGGAATAGGATGCATGTAAATTATTCTTAAACCTGTGAGCATCTCCTGGTAGGTGCTGTTCAAATTACTTTTGAATGTTTCAGCATATCTTTAGTTCTCTTTGATTCTTCTGAGGTTATATGGGTGGTTACTGGCAGAATTACACAAATACAGTCTTCACAGCTCAGCAATCCTTGGATCCAGATTTGGAGTGCAATGTGGGTGGCATAGGAGTAAATGCCAATAAGAAGTCTAGGACAGGGCTGTTACTTACAGAAACTAAATGACTTGGTGTAGAGCCTTTGCAAGCTGCAATTGAAGAGCCAGAAGCGTATTTTGTAACTACTGAAGTGTAAGGAGGAAACCTCATTTTTTTTTGTGATGCTGGTTTTTTTCCCTCTTTAGTGTTTTAATCTTGCCTTAAGACATATTTCTGTTACTCAGCATCAATCAGAGACACTAGTATCTTTCAAGTCTTTTGCTGCCAGGGGCATTTACAACTCTGGTGCCAGACACTTTAGGGTTAAGACTTCAATCCCCAATAACTGCACGTTCCCTCTGTCAAGAGAGACTTTGCAGTGTACACAGAAAGCTATTACTAAACAACCCACAGACTTTACATTGGTTTTGTATGGGTAACTTATCACACAATGATGAGGTACTGTCCAAAATGTTTTAAATAAAAGCTGTCGCATTGACACAGTGTGAATTAATAAGTTGTGCAAACATGGAAGACATTATGAGCTATCAGCTAAAGCACTGAATGGAAACCCAGGAAT
>NW_010256495.1:18195-18745 GCF_000690775.1 Eurypyga helias
CCATCTCTGCCACTGTCGCACTGACTGCTGGGTTTGCAGGATGTCTCAGTTTCTCAAGTTTCCTACATGTAATGGGGATGCAGTACTCGCAGGCAGTCTCCACGTAGCTGAAGGTACATTTTGAAATGAAGTATGCAAAGCGATTGGTAAGTGTCAAGTACACATGTGCAGGGTACAGCTCCTATCGTGGGAAGTATTGGGATAAGTTACCAGAAAGAAAAAAAATAGTCACCACATTAAAAACCTTAAAAAATCTGATTACAAAGTAAACCAGAGAAATATGGGTTTGATACATTACTTCAGACCGCTACAATAACAAAAGAGTTGTGTGCACACGTGCATGTGTGTGTGTGGGCATACATATGTGTGCTTGCACACGTGCACGTGTGTGCATACACACACTTGCATGTGGGTGTATGTATATGTATACACATATGTATAAACATAGATACACGCATATATAGGCACACACTACTGGTGTGGCCGATCTGTGGCGTATCTATTGTTTTGCTTGTACAACAGTACATGTATCATACAGACAATAGCTCCG
>NW_010256495.1:18776-26794 GCF_000690775.1 Eurypyga helias
TGACAGCAAGAAAAATTATTTGTGTTCTAGAATCAGAAAAGCAACTTTCAACTTTGTTTTGCTTTTTTCTAATCAATCGGTAGTGTTAAATATTTCTAAACTGGCTGTTTACCAAATTTCAGTAACGTTGGTTTGGTCGGCTGAAGAGCTGAGCTCAGGATCAGAATATAACATAAACATATTTCATGGGACTCACACCTTCAGATTTCACTGAGCTGTTAATGAAAAAACAAGGAACAAAAATTGCTTATAAGCAGTTCCACAAGGAGGGAGGAGTGACCCCAGATTTGCACCATGAGCTGTCCTGCAGTCATTGTCTTGACTGAGTTTTCAAGACAATCATCACATCCCAGTGGATTTCAGAGCATATTAAATGCAGTCCTTCCTGGGAAGGTCGAAAGGAAGGGGTATTATCTGAAGACCTGCTAGACCAACTGACTTCAGACCTGCATGGATAATGTTGCTCCCGGCTCTGATGAGGTATAACAATTTTCAAAACATGTTGGAGATGCCTGTGGATTTTACAGCACTTTGAAATCAGGTCTTAAATGAGATGTTTTGCTCCCAGGGCATAACTTTGAAAACAGAGTGCAGGAAGACAGTAAATGAGTCACAGCAAAGCCCTCTGGAAGCTGTGAAGAGCACGATTTTGATATATGGAACTGAACAACAGAAAGGATACAATTCTTATCCTTTTGAAGAATTTCTGAAGTATTGATTCCCTCCAGGACAGCTCATGGTATGCTTGTGCTCCTCCATGCATAAAAAATGATCCCTTGAACGTACTAAGGCTTGCCAGATATTAAGTCTGGGATATTTTTTAAAGGTGGGCTTCATTTTGAATATCCATTTCTTAAACAACCTGACATTTCAAATACAGGCTGTACCGGAGACCTGGATGGGATTCTCCAATTTCTCAGTATGGTGCAGCAATTGTTTGAATTCTAGAAAAATCTAGAAAATTTTTCTCACAGAAAAATCAGCTTTCCTACAGAACGCTATTTTCACCATCAACTCCAGTAGCACGTCATTGCACCATTACACACTTGGCTTCCAAGACTCATTGTCATGAATTTTCAAATAGGCATTACTTTTTCTATCCCATTTATTAATATAAGAAGTTATAATTTGTATATGATAAAAAAACCCAAAATAGGAGAATAAATGATGCTATGACACTTTCTAGTTGCTATCTCAAATCAGTGGGAATTCTCTGACATTTTTCTTTTGGAGAGACTATGACCATCTCACTATTTAACACAATAGACTGAAACAGTCTTTTTTTTTTTTTTTTTTTCTAGAGCTTGCTCTTGCAGTTGGAGGGCTTTGTGCTTTCTATAGCACCTGAAGTTGCTACTGCTTCATAGCATACAAGGACAAATTATCGTTCAACATCTCAGTGTAAACTCAAATCTCAAAGAACTAAAAAGCCAAAAGCCACTTTCACAAATCAGCGAGGAGTTTGTGTTTGCTAACGTACTTGTTTTTCAGTCTAAACACTATTCCTGTGGCACCTTGTAAATAACTTTTGTTTTGGTTTAGGAGAAGTGGAAAGCCATAACTCACAAAGCAAACAGCAAGAAACTCATTATTAAAATCCTTATTTCACAGATGTGATCATTTCAATACTAAGAAATGCAGCACATCTTTTGATCACTACCGATTCTGCCTTCAGGTGGTGTGGGAAGGGGGTGGAGGGAGGAATTGATGAACAGTGATAGCGCTGTTGGATGAAACGGGTTCAAGGAACCTCGAGTATTTATGTTAAAGCTACCGTTTTTTTTATGTGGTATCCTATAGTTCCATCCTGAATCTCAACCATTAATATGGGATGTTATATCAAGAAACCACAAAGGAAAATCCTGACTACCAAGAAATGTAACCCCAAATATTACCAGATCCATGAATAATAAACCCAGGATGAGTAATCATCCAGATACCTCCCAGCCTGCAGTGTGGTGCTGAATTTCAGGGTAGGGAACGCAACAGACACAAATAGTTACAGAGCTACAGAGTTTCATGTCGGATTTGTCTTCCTGCTTGATTACAACATCAGAAACTGGACAGAGGAAAGAGAAGCCCATCCAGTGCTTCACATCAAAGGTGATGCCAAGTGTTTTAATACAGAGTCAGTCAAGTATTTCAGTACTTAGTATGTTAAATTGTTCTGGACAGACTGGATGCATTCAGAGGGCTATTGAAGAGTTAGGAAGAACCTGAGATGGGAAACGTGCTCTGCTGATAGCATATTGTTTATGCTAAAATAACGAATGACATTGAATTACGTGTGCTTCATTTTAAGCAGCAGACAGCGACTCGTTAAACAGTATATCAAAGCCCTGAACCTGAAAACCTGCCGCCTCCGAGGAAATCCAAACACCCTCAAAAAATGACAAAATTCTAGTTTGGCTTCAAATTTTGCAGTTCAGCCCTGGTTTCTGCTCTGAAGTGTGCAGCACAGTCTGGGTGCTCCCAGCTGCACCTCCCATGACGAGCACAGTCCACTGCTCTGTTTCTCTTGCAGCGCGAGGGTATAGGCTCTCAGAGCGGTATGACCCATAGGGCTCATGCTTCACCTGTGGCAGGTTGTCTGTCCTCTATATACCTTAAAAAAAGAGAAAGGACTTCCAGTTGATCTGAGATTGGTTTACTTGGTGGAGGGAAGGAGAAAGAGGAAGCGTATTGTTCTTCCCAGTCCCCTTTGCCACAGTACTGCTGCCAAAACTGAAGCAGCCACACAGAGAGCTGAGGAAACTTTTAAAACTTAATTAGGGAAGAAAGCAAACAAAATAATACTATAGTGTGTTTACTTAGAGTTGCAATACTGCCAGAGAAACCACACAGCTTGCATTTGTAAGCTATGCTTTTCATATAAAACATATTTAATTAAAATAGGAGACAGGACAACAAGCTTTCTTCTAACTTTGTTTAAACACATGTTTATGTTGTGTTTTAAATTCCCTCCCTTTGGGTTATTGTGAAGCTGGGCTAAAAGCTTAGAAGTGATGTAACATAGCTGGATTTTTAGACTTCGGGCCCTATGGCATGTCACCTGGAGCTCCCAGGACCCATGGATGTCGTTGTTCAGAAGAGGCTCACTTGTGCTCCCCTCCTGACGCTCCGAGACTGAGCTACTGTTTTGCATTACACACATATGGACTTTTCTGCAGCTTTTCAAAATATTAATGTATTTAGTTTGGCCATTTTTTCCCTTGTTCTGTTGCCCCCCTCCATTACAGCCAGCAACATAACAATTTCTGTGTTCCTTTTGTGTTCTTTGGGAAGGAATTTGAATGGATTTGTGGAAGCATCTTTGCATGGCTTTAAGTTTTACAATGACTTACTAAGCAGACCAGGAAAACAGAGCTTTACCCAGGAATGGTGCACACTTTATATTATACTTGAAATAACAAAACATGCTCTTTCAAACTGTACTTAGGTGTATTAACAGGAGAATATTGTACCTTCTATAGAATTTGAACACAGTTGAACAGAACAGCACATGTGGCAGAGTAACCACGTGGATTAATAGTGTATTTACCAAAAAGATAGTTCATAAAAGAAGACAGAGTAATTCTAAATATGGACATTTTCAATTTCTGTTTGAATTTTCAAAAGCAGTAAAAGTGTCCTGTAATCTAGATAATCTTCTGGGTGTTTACTTTGAATGTTGAAAACAGTAATAACTTAGGGACAAAAAAGATTTCCAGCATGCAGTCTGATTCAGCATCACTGCCTACAAATGAAGGTGTAGGATTTTTCCTCTAATAATGTCTTCTTGTCATAGCATTGAATTTTGATGCTCTTTAATCATTCTATCAAAAATTTTAATTTTGGATCAGCTCAGAGTTGAATTATTTTAGAAAACTTCAGCTGAATAGTAGATGTTTCTGCAAATGAGATTAGACAAAACCCTCACTGGTTCTTCACAATCCTTCTTTCTTTCACAACCACTTATCTGAGAAGTGCTGTGCCTCTGTGCTTCGAAATCTGGCAGTGGACTATGGAGGGGAGAGTTGCAGAGAAAAAGGTGGTGAGATAATGAGCAGGAAGGTCCACGTTCAAGCCTGGCACTTGTCTGGCATGAAGCTGCCTACATTTGGCTTGCTGCAAAGCTCTGCTCACACACGTTCAGGTAGAAACTTGATACTTCGGCAGCTAAATTCTCTCAAGTTTTCCAATACTCTTGGCATCTTTCAAGTCTGCAGGAGGCAAGCAGAGCTTCCTCAGCAATTGCCTCTTTTGACTGTCGAAAAAATGTGTGTTGGATGATACAGATGCTTCGAATGAAAGCCCAAGAAATCATGCAATGAATGAGCAGCTCAATCATAAGCTGAACCAAAACAGAACTTCCTTTTAACGAATCAACATGCCAAGCAAGCAATTGACTGAAGCCCAGCAACAGCTGTGCATCAGTTCCAAAATCGTCATGCACTGTATTTATTTCATAAGAAATACTTTCTACTACTTGAATTCATCCCACTGCGAGATGCATACATGAGTACCTGAAGCCATCCTGATGAGTTACACCAAACAGCATTTAATAACGTCATCTTTTTTCCTCACTAACATAGAACTTCGGAATGAAAGCTGCCTCTGCCCTGCTGTCGCTGCCGTGCCTTGCTGACCAGCCTGGGGGCATCCCAAGCACAGCTTGTGTGAAGAACACTGGTTTCACCTGGGCCAGGCCCTGATAGGCAGTTGTCTCTGCAGACAAGAGCAAGCATGGCTATCTTCATCAGCCTGCATTTCCCCCAGCTGGTCCAGTTTTTAACGGTATCCACGTATAACAGTTTGCATGTTCAACACTTTTGGTGGGTGGTGAAGCAGCCCGTCATATGCTAGGACCGATCTTGCTCCTGTTGAACCAAGGACAAAGCTCCACTTCAACAGAGGCGGAATCATCCTGTGCGTCTCCAATTATATTTGTCTAAGTCGTTTATGAAACCATTCATTTTGCAGTTGTTTCCCACAAAGAAGGGATAATTCCGCGTCTTTTTGCTTTACGAAGCACACTGGAAGATGTTGCAGAATATTTAGCAGGCAATTTGTGCCGTCATAACAGATTTTGGCTTGGCTTCTGAATCAGAAAAGTCTGCTTTGGTCTGGAATAGTACACAAAAAGGAACTGTCTTGAATATTTTTGAATATTTAGGGAGTGTATTAAAAACTTCATAGCTCTGAAGTAAGAAATACAGATTTGTTGTGATCTGCACAATGCAAAAATAGGAAACATGGGCCAGGACTGTATGCTCTTTTCTTTTTTTGTTAACACCAGGAAATTAGACTTTATTTTAACATTCACCTACAGTTTAGAGAAGATGATTGAAGATACTCCTGTTTGTTAATTTATTTATTTATTTACTTATTTATTTATTTTTAACAGATGACAATACAATTTAGCTTCATTAGGACTACCAAGGGTTCTGGAAAGGAATATCACATCATTGCATTTCATATTTAATAATTTCTTTTTATTCACTAAAACAACTCCTCTCAGGATGCTCTTGATAATTTAAAAAATTACAGTAATTACAACAGCTCAATAAATACTTCAGCTTCTTCTTTTTTAGTCAACACATTACCAATAAAAGAAAATAAAAAAACATGGAATTGCTCCTCCAGTCTTTCTACATTTGGAGTTAGGACTGTAGCAAAGAACATGGTCACTCTGGCAGATTCACAGGGTCAAAACCTGTCTTCCACTTTTCACTGATGTGCGGCTAGCTCAGAAGGATGGCTAAGCAACTAGTGTACTTTGCATCAATGCTGTACCACAAATTTCTTGTGTATTCTTGGGAACAGACTGAGATGCTACTCACAGAATCCTAGCCACGTAAATAAAGATTTAGTATATTAGCTAAGCCACTCTGCCTGGCTTTGTTCTTCCCTGTGGCAACGCTGATACTGCCTCCCAGAATCCAAAGGCATTATGGGATATGGCACACAGATACTCTGGTATCTTTGTAGGATCTACTCCAATTTCAGCATAACTAACATTGAACCCGTGCTCATGAGCCTGGATGGATATAGCAAATCCTTTATGGTGTATCTAAATCACATATACCCCAGTACATCCTTCTATCAGCCAAAAAGAAGTAGGGATAAATGGCCTCCACTTGCCTAAAAGGTGTGGAATGAATCCCTTTCCTGAGGTGCCTCTTTCTTTGGTGCAAGCTAAGAAGTGCTTCCAGGTTGTGGAGCACCAGGGACGGCAGCAAAGATGCCCCAGTGCTGCCCAGTGCTCCCTGGAAGCATGGGCAGGTGTCTACCAGAGGGAAGTAGAGGAGTTGCACTCAAGCATGTTAGACAAAATGGTGTCTGGACTCAAGCTGGGGCATAGATATTTTGAGTACAGATGATTAAGCAGTCATTATATGGAAATAATACATCAAATATCTTGTTATATGAGTTCTGACTGTGAGTCCTTTTGTGCTCATGCACACAGGATAAGGCATCTTCTGCTGGCAAATTATTTTCTCTTCCTAAGGAAGGCACAAGGAGGAGGCTTAAAAGCTGCAGCTGAAGCAGCCCAGAGGTGCGCAGATGCTGCAGTAAACCTCCTCTTCTACCCTCCAGAGGATGGACAAAATGGCTTTTGGTTTCTGTGGACAGAAAGACAAGGTGTAAAAAAGGCTGAAGGTCAAAGATCATGCTGGTTAGTATTTGATCCACAAAGCAAGCGCCCAGTAGAGGGCTTAAGCAGGCCACTAAAGGAAAAGGCCTAAAAATCACATAGGGAGGATGTAGCAAGGAAAAGCTGTTAATGTGCAACACAAGTACGGTGGTCATTATGTAAAAAAATATACTCTCTCCCTCTCTCAAAACATTATATAAAAAATTTTTAAAAATTCTGTAAATTAATGCACCCTGAGATGATTCAGTGGAATTACATCACTGCAAACAAGACCTACAGAGCAAATCAGTTTTTTAGCCTCATTTTGTAAAAAATGTGAACATATTCAAGGACACAGGGGTAGACAAAACGCATTAAGTCCAGAAATCTTTCTTCAAAGAAACATCTGCAGAAAATACAGTTTGAAAATATAGCAAACCCAATCAATTTGAAGGTCAGGCCTCCCCTCCCAGGGCCTGTCTGACCACCCCAAGAGCATCACAAAGCATGAAGAGAACTGAAAACTGCCAGTGAGAAAAGATGAAACTACTACAATTTTCTTTCACTTCAGTAACTTTTGTGTCACTGGGAACTGCCATTTTCAATTGCCAAAGTACTTGCAGGAATAAACATCAAGAAATGGGAGTGAGCAAAACAGTTTGTAGTTTGCTCTTTGTTGCTCACATATAATGACTTGGGCTCTTGATGAGGCAGTACATTTTTATGACATTTCTCAGTATCCTGGGGAAAGCTTTAATGCACCCTGGGCCTGTGGAAATGTTTCCTTTCTGTTTTGAAGAGTGAGGGGTTTGACTAGCCAAGAAGGAGCTTAGCAGGCACCGGTGATGAGGCAGGACTTTCGACGCTGCTGCCACTGCCCGGTTTTCAGCTTTTTTCAAAATATCCGTGACTGTTGACATTTAAAGATTTTACATGTGGGTGGGTTGGATGTGATGTTAAAACAGCTGAAAAAAAAACTTTATGGGGAGCTGGGGAGCTGTAGCTCAGGCTGAAAGTGGGAGGTAAAAGTGGGAGCTCGGGATAACAACATGGTGGCACAAATCCTGAGCAGCCCCAAGGCAGCGGTGAGGTTACTACTGCTCCCCTCGTCTCTCACCCACACGTAAAAATGCAAATAAATCAAATTTAAGTTTATGAAGCTTAGATTTAGTGGATTAATTCATTTGTGCCAAATCCTACGCAGGTATGAAGTGCACAGTTTGCTCTTCTGGTGGTGAAAACAGATTGTTTTCTGACACATAAAGCAGAGCTTCAGTTTGGAGACGCGCTCACGCTCAGCACTGGCTGAAATCGGGGAGCCCGGCACCCTCCCGCGCCAGAGGAGCTCCGGCCGGGCCAAGCCCAGCCCGCAGCTCGGCCCCTCGCTCCGCCCCCAGTGCAG
>NW_010256496.1:0-430 GCF_000690775.1 Eurypyga helias
ACAAGGGTCATGACCCCATCGTAGAGGCCACCAAGTTAGGCACAATCTGCCCTTGGTGAAGCCATGCTGGCTGTCACCAATCACCTCCTCGTTCTCCATGTGCCTCAGCATGGTTTCCAGGAGGATCTGCTCCATGATCCTGCCAGGCACAGAGGTGAGACTGACTGGCCTGTAGTTTCCCGTGTTCTTTTTTCTCCCCTTTTTAAAGATGGGGTTTATGTTTCCCCTTTTCCAGTCATCGGGAACTTCACCAGACCGCCACGACTTTTCAAATATGATGGTGAGAGATTTTGCAACCGCATCCGCCAGTTCTTTCAGGACCCGCGGATGCATTCCATCAGGTCCCATGGAGTTGTGCACCTTCAGGTTCCTCAGGTGTTCCTGAGCCTGGTTCTCGCTGAGCATGGGTGGCATGGTCATATACAAACTA
>NW_010256496.1:507-11243 GCF_000690775.1 Eurypyga helias
GAGGCAAAGAAAGCATTGAGTACCTCGGCCTTCTCCATATCCTGGGAAGCCAGCTCTCCTGTTTCCTTCTGCAGAGGGCCCACATTCTCCCTGACTCTCTTCTTATCCCCTATGTACCTATAGAAGCCCTTCTTGTTGGCCTTGATGTCCCTGGCCAGGTTCAATTCTGTCAGGGCTTTGACTTTCCTGATCTGGTCTCTGACCTCTCGGACAACTTCCCTGTAGTCCTGCCAGGAGTACTCCTCCCAGTACTCCCAGGAGGAGTACTGCTTAAATAAACTGCTTACTTAGGTGATGTCCTGTTTCAGGGTTTTGTTTGTGTGTGATTCCAGGTGAAAATAAATCTATGTCAGAGATGCTTATGCTGACATAATTACTGATCCTCCCCTACCCCTCAGTGATTTTTGGGTGTGGTGGCATCTCTTTGTTCGCCAAGTTTGCCATGGCTTTTGAACTGGGATGAGATATCCTGTTTTGCTGGTGGCCTCTCCTGCTTCTTGCTGTCAAACAGGGCTCTTAAGGTTGGCCAATCTTTTTCCTGGTGGACTGACTATCTTTAGGCTCCTTAAGGTAAGAAGATTTCTCATGATTCTGAGTGTTATCCTCAGGCTTAAGGAACTGTGGCTTCCTTTTCTTACCCTCAGAGTACTACAGTCCTTTTAGAAGAGCACACTGGCAGTTTATTGCAGTGTCTAAAAGGACTTGTTGGTTAGACTCCTATTTGTAAAATCAGAAGAGACTCATCTATGCTGGCCTAAGCTCTCTTGTTAGTATTGCTTAAATCATGTCCCCAGACAGTGAACTATGTTGGTTTGACACTCTGGCTGATGTACCAGCCTTACAGCAGACTAATGATAGGACAAGGAAAGCAGATGAGACTTCCCATGTTTTGAACCAAGCTTGTTGTAGGAAAGCAACTTCTTAGAGCTTGTCAGAGCATGCAGATCTAATATCTGTTAGAGATGAGGAGGTAGGGGATTCAGGTCCACTCTTGCTCAGCCTTCCAGTTTTGCTGAATTGCTAGCTGAGTTCCTAACTGAAATTATTATTGCCGTCTTGCTCTGCAGTGGTGTGAGATGTTCTTTAAGGTCACCATATCTTTAAAAAAAAAAAATTAAAAAATTACATGTCACTGTGAGCTACCAGAGCTCAGTAAACCCAGTCTGATCCTCATTGTTCTTTATCTTGAGAGACTGCCAAACAAAACTCACAGGACCCATAGTGGTGATTGTCATTTATTCAGAAAATGTTTGAATTCTGTATGAGTAGAGCAGTTCCATAAGACAGATCCTAATGTTTGTGGCCGTGGTTAGAAATCTCTGGTTATAAAGGCTTTTTCCTATAGTGGTTAGTGCAGTAGAGGAATGTACTTACTATTTTGATACTCATGGAGCTTATCCTCATCGCTAGTGACTGGCCTGTGAGGGTTAACTTTTCATCTGAAACTTGTATTGTGCTCACTTGTTGCAAGTAGCTGGAGGTGTAAGGAAAGACAAATTTCAAAATTTCTGAAGCCTGTAGAACCTGAGCAACCAAGGAGCTGTCTGAGCAGATTGACCTTCTGAGAAATGGGAGAGGGAGGGAGGTCTGCCTTGCATGGGGTGTATGGTTTTAATTGAAAAGAAGAACAAATGGGAGTGTTCCTGGCCAGAGATGGCATTGTAAAGTTTTTGTCTGGCAGGATCTTGTGACTGATGCTTCTAAAAACAATACGCTCCTTTGTATAAAGGCATGATTTTCTTCTCAATCACATGCATGTGATGAAAGTGGAAAATTGTCTCTGGTGGCCAGACCAGACCCCCAGTTGAACACACACATGCTTACACACAGACTTTCTGCAGACGTTGCTTTGTCAGTTGAGGCATGGAAAGGGGCAGTCACACTGATGGAATAAAACTAATGAAGGCTCACCTTTCCAGACTTGGCTTGTGTGGTTAGGAGTAGGGAGTCTCAGACATACAGAGAAAAGTGCAGCGGCTCCTGTGTCCATACAGTGACCAGCTCTGTCGACACAGCCTCACCTCTGCAACAACACTTCCAGTCCCAGGCTTCTGTGGGACAGCTGTGTTGCAGTGGCAAAACAGATTTAGAATCATAGAAATTTTTAGGTTTATAAAAGACCTTAAAGATCATAAAGTGCAACCGTTAACATAACACTGCCAAGTCCACCACTAAACCATGTCCCGAAGCACCTCTTCCACACCTCTAGAATCCCTCCAGGGCCAGTGACTCTACCAAATCCCTGGGCAGCTCATTCCAATGCCTGACAGTCATATTGGAAAAGAAGTTTTCCATAATATCCAATCTAAACCTCCCCTGGCACAACTTGAGGCTGTTTCCTCTTGTCCTCTCACTTGTCACTTGGGAGAAGAGACCCAACACCCACCTCACTACAACCTCCTTTCAGGGTGTTTTAGAGAGTGATCAGGCCTCCCTGAGCCTCCTCTTCTCCAGGCTGAACACCCCCAGCTCCCTCAGCCCCTCCTCACAGGACTTGTGCTCCAGACCCTTCCCCAGCTCTGTTCCCTTCTCTGGACACGCTCCAGCCCCTCAGTGTCTTTCCTGCAGTGAGGGGATGAAAACTGAAGCCAGGATTCGAGGTGCGGCCTCACCAGTGCCTGGTACAGGGGGATTTAGTGCAAGTCCAGCCTCCATCACGGAAATGCTGTAGTGCCTCTTTAGTTGTGGTGTTGAACCCTGATGGTTGCAAATGTGGATTTATTTTGAAAGCACAAAGTGCACAATACCTGAACCTTGTTTTTTGTAGCCTCTGGCTGTGGAATACATGTGGAATAAGAGAAAGCTGAGCATGATACCCCTTGAGACAAGCTGGGAAGGGGTGGTGGTATGTGAACAGGATGGGAATGTGTAACAGGGCTTTCATAGAGTCCATGTGATGTAGAAGCAGTAGGAATTTTTTTTTTCTAAGCTTAGGATTCTTAAACTTCAAAGCTTCTTGCAGCAAAATTGTATTGTAGTCCATGGAAAGACTTCACTGTTCCGCCCTCCCTCTACCAACCTCTTTGAGGTCTGTCTAGATCTCTAGGTTTAAATCCCCTTTACAGGAAAAAAAATGGTGAATAGCAGTCCTGAGAATAGTTACAGGAACAGCATGTTCACGAGCTTTGAAGATGGAGGTCACCTAGCCCACTGGAGCATGCAAAAGCTGCGCTTCATATTGGGTTGTTGCCAGTTGATAAGCCTAGGAGAAACTGCTCACTAGTGATTCCATTTCTGTAAATGTGTGTGTGTGTCAAAGTTGGATTTAGATTCCAGTTTTGATCACCATGCTAGGATTAAGGGGAATTGGTATGGTAAAGGAGTTAGAGGAGGTCCAACTCTTCTGGTAATGTGTTGTGGCACATCTGTACTGAGGTTTAACTGGCAGGAATTGCCATTTGAGAATGTTCATGCAAAGCTTGAAGATGCAGTCTAGAATTCTGCAAAGCACTAGTGATTCCTCTGCTTCTCTGATGGAGTAAAACGTCAAACTGTTCCCTATCTTCGTCTGTTCCAGCAGAGCCAAACCCTTTAGTGGACATACTTTAGTTAGCTTATCACAAAGGCACTTCTCTGAAAAGAATTCTTGTACCTCTTGCAAAAATTAGGGCACAGTGATTGTGAAAATAACTGAGATGATCCATGCTGTGCATGTAAGAATCATTATAATATGATTATAAGGTTATGGGAGAATGCTTCATTTGGATTATGTAGCTACATAGAATTTATAATCCATGCTTTCTGTAGAAAAAAGTTTCCTTAGCTGCAGGGGGAAAGGTCCATTATGAGCTTTTATTAACTATAAGATTCTGTATTTGCAACATTGAATTCTTAAAGATACTAATCTAGGAGGAAATTTCTTCAGGTGGTGACCAACCCAGTAAAAAAAGTTTGTCCCTTGAGGTTAACTGGTAGCACACTTTAAATCTAGAGGTCCTTCTGCACTGGCTTTCAGAAGTGTGAAGCTCGCAGTGCCTGCTGCTTGGTTTTTGGCCAGAGGCTGTGCTTGATTTCAGGGCTGGTGGGGTGCACTTAACATCATTTCAGTGACTGGGACCCTGCTTATTGTTCAGTCTGGTATGAGATGGAGGAAGGGGCGGGGGGGGTGTTGCTGAGACACCAGCTCTCTTTTCAACTCTGATCTGGAAGCCAGTAGTCTATGATAAAGACTCCTAATAGTGCCAAAGCTTTCCCCTGCTTGCCCAAACGGTTAACCCTTGAAGCAGCATTTAGCACTGTGTGCGTATATAGCGGTGCTGATTTGAGGAGCTGGTGGCTAATATCCTAGCACCTGGCTGGAGAGGCACAAAGTGCTTTTACTGACGTAAGAGATACGTGTTTGATGCTGGATTACTCAATTGCCTTGTCTGTTCTACCATTCTGAGTTATAAGCAAGATATTTTACTATTTCTTAGTGAGCTGTGGCAGTTTGACAGTGGTTCTGATGCTGAATGACCACTAATAATTCTGTAAGAAATAGAAAAATTCAATATTAAGTCTTCGGACTCCTCAACTTCTAAGTCCACATGTGACTGGGAGGTTTTTCTGGTGCTACTGGTTAACTTGATTGCACTATGTCATGACAGCTCTTGCAAATCTTAATTGGTTTGAGGATCAAACACTTTGGTTTTGGTTTCTGACGTCTTTTGTGGAAAATCAGTCAGAATTATAGGAATATGTTGTGAGCTTTTTTAAATAGATATGTAAGAACTCAAAACCAAGTCCTGATGCAGTTTTGTTGACTCCTCTTTACCAGGCCAGTTCACTTTGGGTTTTTGAAAGATTTTCAAATGGCCACTAAATTCTGGCTTGCTATATTAATTAATAACTGGGAGAATCTAGATGCCACAGGTATCTTACACTGGTATGGCAGTTGGTAGATATTGCAGAAGAACCTGCTGGGAGACTTTGCATAAATTCAAAACTCGTTAACATCACAAGGAATTACCAGCAGTTGATTGCAATGGTGAAAATGTTTTCATGCTGATATACAGAGAGCCAGGAGGCATGGTTGAGGCATGCCTATTAAATACTGCTCCAAGTTTGACCTTCTGAAGTGTATTAGACCCTTGCTGAGATTTTATTCCCTTGATATTGCAGGCTTGTTCTTCAGCCCAAGTAAACCAAAAGAACTTAATAGTCTGAAGCTGTATTCCAGGATGTGATCTTAATTGATAAACATGACAAATCCTTTAATTTTTTCAAGGTTGAAGTCAGTTCATCTTTTCTATTATGCAAAGGTAGAAATGCCATTCCTTGGTCATTACTAGGGCATGGCACTTGATTCTGTTGATTGCCAGTGATGATAAAAAACCTTCAGCTTAACTGGTAAATCATACCAGATTTAACAGGAATCACCTCCAAATGAATATTTTGGTAATTGCACTACTCCTCATCTTGCCTTTTCTCTTGGAATAAATACAAGTGTCTAAATAGTAGTTTTTGGATGGACACATGCCTGCTTTTCGAAGACAGGACAGGCTGTAGTGCTACGCATCCTGTATTGCAGTGAATAGTGAATGCCATTATGGATCTGTCACTGCTACCAGAATCCTCTCAAACTTCCAGGTAGTGTTATACACGTGGAAAAAAACATCCTTTCCTCAAACAGTTTGCTTACAGCAGTGTCAATTGCCATTTTGTGTTGCTGGGTCAGATTTTTCAAAAGGTAACTATTGTCTTTCCCCAAGTTTCCAGGTAAGATTTACGGTACTTGTCAGCATGACCTTCAGTTAATACCTCAAGTCCCTGCCCACAGCCAAAGTCTTTGAACAAAGTAAGTGAACGCTGTCTGAACTCACGTTTCACTCTGTATCAACTCGCGTGCGCAGTGGTCGCGTGATGAGCACATATAGCACTCTATACCAGAGCTACTTGGTTAATTTTCAATGTGGTCCTGCAAATCCATGCTCGAGCAATGTCCTCAGTATATCTGGTACTGTTCGGAAGAGGGGGTATAGCACTGGTTACTCTGAGCGCTGGTGGTATGTACAGTCCCCTTCACAGAGCAAGAGGTACCTAACAGACATGGCTGAGATGGGGTATAAGCTGTTTATGGTTTGGATTCAGATCAACCCTCTCCTAAGTGGTGCCAACAGTTCAAGTTACAGACTTCTTCAAGTCTAGGTCCATGTAATCTTAAAACTACTTACTTTTGACTTGCAGAGTTCTTTTTTTTTTTTTTTTTAAACTGAAATACAAAATCTTAAAAAGAGGAATTGTTGCTGTATTTTACCAGTTCATTCTTAGCAGTTCTGAATTTGTTCCATTTCTACGTGCTTGTATTTACAGGTGTCTTGGTAACTTCTGTACAGTAGAATGGAGAAAGGGCTAATAAACCACAGGGGTTTATTAAAAATTGTTTTACTGCTTGCTCAAGTGTATTAAGTCATTCTGTAAATGTGTCTACCTTTCAGTCTGGCAAAGCACCTGGAAAACTACTAAGCATGTCCAGTGAATATTTCAGACTAATTAATGTTTCCTGACTTTGAGCACCAGGTGGCTTTGAGCAACCTGGTCTAGTGGAAGGTGTCCCTGCCCATGGCAGGGAGGTTGGAATTCGATGCTTTTTAGGCTCCCTTCCAACCCAAACCATCCTGTGATTCTATGACTTGGGTTGCTTCTATGAAGCTACTGTGGGATTCTACCAGGTAAGAGCAAAAACCTCGTTTAGGGCAGAGAGGTGTGCCGACCAATGAGTATATGTCAAAAAGCTCATAAATTGAAAGTAAAGGTGTCTTCTGGGACAGAAGGGTTGATCCCTGGGATCTCTGCATCAGTGATGGGGGGAGAGACAGAATAACATTTTAAGGAGATTTGGGGAGCTGTTACCTCATTGTGTGCCTCTAGGACAGTGGATGTCTTGGTGTTGTGCTGGTGCAGATACTGGGCTGTATTCAGACCTGGCTGAAATGCAGCATGGCTTTCAGTTGCACAAAAATAGTGGACTCTTGGTACCATCAGTGTGTCCCCAGGTACGTAGATGATCTATAGCAGTCTCCTTATATACCTTAAAAACGCGAACAAAACAGCCCCTCAAGAAGGAAGCTATTTAAAAGGGCTAAATCTGTGAGGACATTGTAACTCTGAGTCATAAGTGGGAAGCATTTTACTTGTTGCTGAGATTGGTCTCTGTCCTATCTTGCGTCAGTAAGTAGTGATCTGTGAAGATCTTAAAAACTGGGTAACAAGGTAGACCATCAGGATGACGGATGCCTCAGGGATAGCACAGTTGTTGGAAGTCTCCCTTAAAACCACAAAGGAGGACCTTACAAACCTGCAAGTGGCAGCTTTTTTCAGGGTCCTGAGCAGGTTGGTATGAGCACAGTGAGACTGGGGCAGGGCAGTGCTCCAGGCAAAGGTGGGTAGCTGAAAGGAGATGTAAGAGGAGAGTGGGTTGGAATTAGGGTGTAGGTACAGTCCTCTTGGAAGGAAACTGTTGCAGCAGTAAGGAGTGAGTGTAGTATGAAGCAAGGCAGAGGGCCTAACATGTCTGAATCTGTATTATGCCAAGTGTAAGTGCAATCCAAGTCCTAAGTCCTGTTTTTAGCCTTGCAGGAGAGGCATTGAAAACTGATGCACCATCAGTGTTGTGCTGATGCACCTTTTCCTTAAGAGCGTGCTACTAGAAATAAATCAATTACTCTAGCTGTCATTTCAGCCGTACTTCCTTAAAGGAGCAAATTAGTATCACCACGCATAGTTACCTTTAATAATAGCAACTGTCTGTTTTCAAAAAGTGTCCAAGCCTGTAGCTTTGAGTGGGGAATGCTGGTTAAATTAACAGCTCTGTATACCACCTTTTCTTACTGAAATGGAGCAAAGGAAATTGTGGCTTTAGGTCTGTTCTCCAGGAGCTCTGTAGAAGTGATGGATCAAAATCAGATTTTATTTTGAAATTTGAGTGCTGATGTTCTTATCAGGTTGCTATGATAGTGTAAGTGCTGCTGTGCAATTAAAATTAATCTCTATCAATATTAGTCTTAATGTCTTACCTTGTCATAGTTCTAGCTTCAGAAATAATTGCATGTCGTTAGTAGGCAGAGTCCGTATGTAAATAAACATGGTACAGTTGGATGCTGGAAACTGCAGCACCTCGAAGAGCTCAAATCAAATTTGGTGAACTCTGGGAAGGTTGCTCTGTGTGTGCGGGGTAATGTACTGTGCCAGTCGCTTAGCAACTTGCTATTGCAGGGGACTTCTACCAGTTGTACAGACTCGTGTTGGTGCGCTGTCGAGGCCACTTTGCTCTGCTGTTGCAACTCTTGTGTCGGTGCTTCCACCAATTGTTCTAACTTTGGTATTGTTTTATTCTGAAGAACCCTTTTGCTTTTACCATTTTTTTGGTAGCAGCCTCTCCTCTCTGGTGATACAATGGTAGCACTAGCTATCATGATTTGCTGCTGAATGGAAGGTTTTCCTTAAACTTCTGTGTTTTCCTCTCCTCCAACCCTGGAAGTCAAATTGAGAAATAAATAAAAGACAAACCTTTGCCTTTTGCATTTGTTCCAAACCTTGTTCGGTAGGTTTATGGTATGAGTAATACCTTTCCTTGAAATCTGTATTGTTACCAGACGGGTGCAAAGGAATAATTGAGATTTTTACAGCTGCTACTGGAGAGAAAATAAATCACAGAATGACTAATGTTGGAAAAGACCTATAAGACTATCCAGTCCAACCACCAACCCAACATTACCCTACCCACCAGACCATGTCCTCAAGCACCATGTATACGCATTTCTTGGACACCTCCAGGGATGGTGCCTCCACTGCTTCCCTGGGCAGCCCCTTCCAGTGCCTGACCCCTCTTTCAGTGAAGAGGTTTTTCCTAATATCCAATCTAAACCTCCCCTGATGCAACTTGAGGCCATTTCCTCTTGTCCGGTCACTAGTTACCCAGGAGAACAGACCAGCACCCCCCTCCCTACAACCTCCTTTCAGGGAGCTGTAGAGAGTGATCAGGTCTCCCTGAGCCTCCTTTTCTCCAGAATGAACACCCCCAGCTCCCTCAGTCGCTCCTCCTCAGACTTGTGCTCCAGACCCTTCCACAGCTTTGTCGCCCTTCTCTGGACACGCTCCAGCATCTCTATGTCCTTCTTGCAGTGAGGGGCCCAAAACTGACCACAGTACTCAAGGTGCGGCCTCGCCAGTGCCCAGTACAGGGGGACAATCCCTGCCCTGCTCCTGCCGGGCACACTGTTCCTGATGCAGGTCAGGATGCCGCTGGCCTTCTCGGCCACCTGGGCACACTGCTGGCTTGTATTCAGCCCCCTGTCAGTGTGCGTCCTGGTGCACAGTAGTGAGCTCTGCTCGTGCTGTGCAGCTGAGTTCCTGGTTCTGCTCTTGCAAATCAGTCTTGTTGCTTTGGGTTGTTGAAGCCCGTAACTTCTCCTGGTAAGAAGGATATAGCTAGTGTGATTAGGTCTACCTGAGATGCTGAGCATCGCTCCAGTTTTTACTCAGTCTTAGGTACTCCATGCTTTGGTGCTACACCAGGCTTTTGTTGGCTACTAGATGTTTTGCATCCACTGGTAACTGTAGTGGATGAAATATTAAAACTAATTGACATGAGTGTCAGTGCAAGTATCTAAAGGAAATGATTGCATGACAGTGCCCTGATGAAACAGCAGTGGTTTCACGGGACATTGGGGCACACTTTTCACTTTAGGAGAACCAGGCTGTACTCTTAGTGCACCTGCCAGTCTTCCATAACAACCTCACCGTGTGTTTAAACTCTCTTTACACCAATGTGTAAATATAGCTGCCTTGCAGCTGATGTGGTGTTCTTGTGTGCTGCTGTCACTTGTTCCATAGCAAGTTGTATGGTCACAGTCTCGAACGTTAACAGTCAGAGGTGAGTTTGTGACCCTACATGCCAGGAAGCATCCCAGGGCTCTGACCAGCGCCAGTGTCTGCGCCTCGTGCTGCACAGGGAGTGACTCTTGTGCTAAAGCTTTTGAAAACAAATCTAGGATGCTGAGTTTAAACTTGCTGGTAAAGCAACTAGCAGGGATTCGTTCTGATCTCCAGAGGAGCTGCTCTTTGAAGTCTGTATCCGCTCCTTACAGCTCGGAGAAGGGTTTCTACAGATTTAGCAGTATTTGTGGTGCTGGGTCAGGACTTTCCTCCCCAGAACTCAACTGCAGGGTAGCCTTTACTGTGCAGAATGCCCTTTGATGCAAAGGCCGTGTATCAGCAAGAAGAAAAGCCAGCATTATTTGGCGTGCTTTCTTAAAAACCTTTTCCCTAGCAAAATTTTATAGAACGCACCAATAGCTTAATGTGACACATCCTGTTTTTAATGCAAACAGCTCCCTTCTGGATACCTAGTGTTATCTAGAAAACGAGCAATAGAAAAAGCAGCTTTCAGAACATGGTATTTAGACTGGAGAAATTAAGCTGCATTACAAGGTCCAGTGAACAGGAATATGGACTGTCTCACGGTGGCTTTGTTTCAGGCTTGCCATCTGGCTCATTATCCTGGGGCTGGGGGAGGAGTATGTGGCGGTTCCTTTGCTGCCTGCAGGCTTCTGACAAGTTTGGGTGAGCTAGAGTACTTCAGGGCTGGCAAGGTGAAACCTCCCTGTGTATGGTTGTTTTGCTGTTTTAGTGTATTAGGTACACACTTGGTTGTGCAGAGAAATCAAAAGGTTGCAGCCCACTCCAAAAGCACATGCACAGGACTTGGGGTGTAGGTAGCGTGTCTGATCTGTGGCCGCCACCTAAAACTGTCATTC